>NW_021427370.1:0-290 GCF_001605985.2 Dendrobium catenatum
GAACCCCTGTGGATGGATGGACTCACCAGTCGGTGGGGCAAGTCCTCCTTTGCCCGGATTTGCGTCCGAATCGACCTCTCACGCAACCTTCTTCCGGGCGTGTGGATCAACGGCGTACATGGCCGGTTCTTCCAGAAGGTGGAGTACGAGGGCCTCTCCTCGGTCTGCACCTCCTGCGGGTCGCTCGTTCACCGAGCAAATGGGTGCCCCTTACGTGCGGCTGCTGCCCCAACCAACGCTCCGCCTCCGGCGCCGGTGGCAACACCCTCTGGTCCCCTTCCACCGCCTCC
>NW_021427371.1:0-278 GCF_001605985.2 Dendrobium catenatum
ATGCTTAAAGCTTCCGACTATCAGACAAACCAAAGTTAGCTGGGTCCCATAAATAGAACTTTAATTATGACAATGAATAAGTGCCACTATGTCAATTGTCAAATGAAGCATTTATTTGTGATAGATGTTTTTTTTTTGTCTGTTTTTATAATAGAAAAAGTAATTATAAAAAAAATTTGTATTTGAATAATAGCTTTTTCATAATTTTTTTAATTTTTGTCTTTGAGACGGCTTTCTTACTGCTTTTAAGCAGCTTTCTAGTACGAAAATTTTAATTT
>NW_021427372.1:0-236 GCF_001605985.2 Dendrobium catenatum
ATAGAAACTCTAACTAATTTAAGAAGTAAGCCCGGGATCACCGAAAGTTTTCATTTCATAGCATTCATTCAAATTCAAGTTTTTAATCGAGTTGATTAGCCTGCATCATATTAGCAACTAACTTAAAAATCTTTAAATCCTTAATTGCATTAGTTTAAGCATCAAACCCAATATAAGTCAAAGGGGCCAATTAGGATCCGCTCTAGACGTCGGCCCCGCTCTCAAAAACTTTTCTT
>NW_021427373.1:0-604 GCF_001605985.2 Dendrobium catenatum
CAAGACGCTTTACAGACTCAATCTATATACAACAAATCTAGGAAATAAAAAGCTTTACATTTTTTTTATAAGTACATCAGTCCCTAGGTACATTCTACTTTGCAGGTAAGTAAAGTACAGGAAAGTAAAAGCAGATGTATAATTATGCATGTTATGAGTGCGTTGTGTACAGTTATATATGCATGAAAGTAAAGACAAAAAAGTAAAGTACTCGGCCCTCACTTTATTCACTCCGCGCTCTGGTGTACAGACAGAAAAGTAAATATGCATGTTATGCAGTACATAAAAGTAAGCAATCACACATAGGTGTCCTCTAGGCAAGACACCCACAAACAAACCCACAAAAAATCACCGGCCTAGCCTAGGCTAAAGTTGGTAGTCCTAGCAAGCATCTAAGTATGTGAAAGAGGTCGCGTGGCTTAGATAGGTCCTATAGGAATTATTGTTCAGATTGCATGTATTATTAGAGTTTATTTTTTACAGGCCAAATGAGAATTTAATTGAAGTTTAAGTAGAGTGTATTTTGAATTTCAAATTATTCCAATTTTAGAAGTTAAAGTTGTTTTATTTAGTTATAAAGAACTATAGATTGATAATTCCCTAA
>NW_021427374.1:0-255 GCF_001605985.2 Dendrobium catenatum
CTCCACTCCCACCAGGTCGTCCAGTTCTCGGCTGTCGTTGGACCTACAAAATCAAAACCAATCCCGACGGGACTGTCAACCGATACAAAGAAAGACTTGTTGCTCAAGGCTTCACACAGCAATATGGAGTGAATTACAAGGAAACCTTTAGTCCTGTTGCTAAAATGCCTACAATCCGTCTCCTCCTCATCATTGCCATTCATCATCACTGGCCCCTACTACAATTTGACGTAGCCAACGCCTTTCTCCACGGCG
>NW_021427375.1:0-202 GCF_001605985.2 Dendrobium catenatum
TTTTTGGGCTTGGGTCTTTCTGAGAAGAGATCGCCCCCGACTGCTCTCTTTTGGCAGTCTACCTCCCATTCATGAATTACTCTGAGCTGCCAGAGTAGTCCTATGAATGTGGCAGTGTTACCTCCACTTCGCACAGGGTCCTACCTGATTAGGGTAGGTGTTACTGCTGTGGTCTTATGATAATCATAGATCTCACTCATGA
>NW_021427376.1:0-394 GCF_001605985.2 Dendrobium catenatum
CACCGTCCTAACTTAATCCAATTTTCGTTTCCTTTAGCTTAGAACTTTTCTTTCCTTAAAATAGACGTAGTTGATAATGCTCTTTGTGGGCAACACCCTTCGTGGCACCATCCTAATTTAATCCATTATTTTTAACTTTTGGTTTAGATTTTTCATTTTCTTAAGATTAAACGTGCTAGTGGATGATCATACTCTTTGTGGAACCATCCTAATTTTAATTTAGTTTTCTTTTCCTTTAGGTTAGCCTTATTTCTTTCCTTAAAATTTGACTTGGTAGTGGTGAATAACTCTCATCATGGCACCATCCTAATTTAATCAAGTTTTCTTTTAGTTTTGGTTAGTAGTCCTCCTTTCCTTAGGATTATATGTGTAAGTGGTGGATAACACCCTTCGT
>NW_021427377.1:0-271 GCF_001605985.2 Dendrobium catenatum
AAATTTTAGTCCAGACAAAATTAATTATCATCCAAGATGATCTGGTCTCTGTAAAATTTTCGTCCAGACGAAATTAATTATTGTACATGACAATTGGTCCTCTGTAAAAGTTTCGTCCAGATGAACAAATTTTCATCCAGACAATTAACCGACTTATAACAGTTTTCAGCAGTTTCTAGAACCGGCCTTGTAATAACCGTTCGTACCGAACGAATATAGTTCGTACGTGATGACCATCTGTACGAAGACATTTCGTACACATATACAAATA
>NW_021427378.1:0-235 GCF_001605985.2 Dendrobium catenatum
TAATCACATACTAGGAAGATCAACATGGTGATTATAGTTTTTTTGTGGGGTGGAGAGAAAACAACTTATTGAGGGAACTTGAATTTCTTTAGAGGGTTCAGAAAAGTTAGCACTAGACCTGATAGTTGATTATTTAGACTTTAACTTATTAATGAAGAGTTTTTTAGGGTCCAAGGGAAATAATGTAGCACATGGAAGTGTTCAAATCACTAGGGAATGGGTAAAAGCACATGAG
>NW_021427379.1:0-528 GCF_001605985.2 Dendrobium catenatum
AGTCCTCTTTTATGTCAAATGACCATGCTACTCCAGTACACCAGGGAAGGAGTAAGTGATTCAAGGTTCGCTATCTTCCATAGGAGGGTGAAAAAGGAATCCAGGTTCTATCCCTTCACTAGGAGGGTTAGGATGGTAAAAAAGGATTTTAGGTTCTCTGCCTTCACTAGTAGGAGGAAAAGGGATTAAAGCTTCTCTACCTCACTTGGACTATGAAAAGATTACGGTTCTCTGCCACACCGAGTTTGTTGTAGAGGTTTTGTAGGGGCTTCTCTAGCTTCTTGTGTGGGTTAAAGGAGAGTCACTAAAGGTTTAATGCAATACCAAGAGAGGAGGATTATTGGAGTCCATGCAGGTCATTATTTGACTGAACAACTATAAAATTTTTGTGTGCTCATTCTAATTTTTATTTTTTGGATTTTACTTTTATATGATTTATTTTCTTGAAAATCGTATCTTAAAAAATCGACGGTAGATGATTTATTGAGTTCACTAAATTTTCATCTCCATTATTGTAGTTAGTGTAAG
>NW_021427380.1:0-337 GCF_001605985.2 Dendrobium catenatum
AAGATGCAAGATATAGGGAAGCACCGAAGGAGCAATCGTGGAGCAGAGTGCTGTTGCTAGATTTTGATCTTGTAGAAGCCAAGAATGAAAAGCGGGTTTGGGAATGAGAGATCCAGTAGAAGAGTGGATCTGTTTCGAAGGAGGACGAAGAGTGGTTTCAAGAAAATTGAGAAAAATCATTTGCGTGGAAAAGCTTCACGATCTGCAATCTCCATATAGAATAGTTGTCTATAGGGAGTTGTGGGAACAAGATGTTTGATATTAGAGATAAGAAATTTTAGGGATGAGGGGATATTGGTGGTGTCGGAAGCTGCTGAAGGCTCCAATAAGGCGAACT
>NW_021427381.1:0-317 GCF_001605985.2 Dendrobium catenatum
GCTTCATCTCAATGGATGAAGTTAGCCAAGCTAGAAATATCCATTTTCCTCAAATTCTCCCAAGGATATTCCGAATGCTCTTCCTACCTCATATGTCGTTTTATTTGGAAGTCCAGAAATATGACTACATACAATAGTATCAAAGTGGATTAAATATATATTATTAACTTGAGATGAACCTCTTGATAGATTTGAAGCTAACAAACTCTGACGGTTTCAAGTGTTTGAAGAACTTGGCTAATCACATAGTTTTACCTTAAATAGAAAGATGAACCATAATTTGATGGTGATCACATGGTATAATTCTCTGGCAGGTT
>NW_021427382.1:0-317 GCF_001605985.2 Dendrobium catenatum
AATCTCTTCTTCAACAACATTTGGCTCTTCCAAATTTCCAGATTCATCAAATACAACATGTGTGGTTTCTTCAATGACTAAAGTTCTTTTGTTAAATACCCTATAAGATTTTCCAACACTTGAATATCCAACAAAAATTCTTTCATTTTATTTTGGATCAAATTTTCCTAAGACAGATTTTCCATTGTTATGAATGAACACCTTGCAACCAAAAACATACAAATGAGACAAGTTAGGTGTTCTACCTTTTAGCAACTCATAGGGTGTTTTATGTAAATTTGATCTTACATTCACCCTATTCAGAACATAATATGCAG
>NW_021427383.1:0-271 GCF_001605985.2 Dendrobium catenatum
TCATCGTCAGACTCTTGCTCGTCGACGAATTTTCGTCAGTCTTCTACCCGACGTCGGACTCCTCCTTATCGTCAGACTCCTGCTCGTAGGAAGACTCCTACGCATCGTCAGACTTCTGCTCGCCAGCAGACTTCTCCCTGTCGTCAATCTCCTGCTCGTCGGAAGACTCCTACACATCGTCGGACTTCTGCTCGACAGCAGACTTCTACTCATCGTCGGACTCCTCCCTGTCGTCAGACTTCTGCTTGTTAGAAGACTCCTACGCATCGTC
>NW_021427384.1:0-315 GCF_001605985.2 Dendrobium catenatum
CTTATAAATCTTGGTATCACAATACTTTCCTTGTAATCCATTTAAAGGTTACTAAATTATATAAATTTATTTGAATAAAATCAAAGATTAATAAAATTTAAAGATCAATTTTCTTATATTGATTTATTGTAATTTTTAAAAAATTCATTAATAATTTTGATGGCTAATGAAAAAAAATATATACAAAGGAAATTGTAAATATCATGTAAATGAAAAATTAAATTTTATAAAAATAATTTTAATAAAAAATAAAACAAAAATAAATTCATATATTTAATAGGATCATTTGAGAAATATCTTAAGGATTAAACATCA
>NW_021427385.1:0-232 GCF_001605985.2 Dendrobium catenatum
TTCACCACTACCTGGTGCAACAGAGAACCGTTTTCCTTTTACACTTATCCCCAGTGTTGGCAGAGAACCGTCCATCCTTTCACACTCTCTTAGTGTTGGTAAAGAACCCTTCGTCCTTTTACACTCCTAGTATGGGCAGAGAACCCTCCGTCTGTTTACACTCTCCTAGTGAGGGCAGAGAACCCTTCGTCTGTTTACACTCTCTTAATGTGGGCAGAGAACCCTCTATCTG
>NW_021427386.1:0-272 GCF_001605985.2 Dendrobium catenatum
GGTAAGCAGAAGGGGCCAAGTGTGCCTTCGGAAAATGGGCAGAACAAGAAAACTGATCAGATAGTGCCTCCCTCTAGGGTACTCAAGGAAGTCCAGAAGCAAATGGAGGAGATCTCCAACAGAATTGTCAACCCGGGCAACCGTTCTCTTAAGGATCAGAGGGTTACTTTCAAAGCCGCCAAACCGGCCCAAGATACATCACACTCAACGGTCAACCTTTCCAATCGCCAACAGAAGGCACCCAAGACTTTTTTGGAGAAGCAGCTTGTCCA
>NW_021427387.1:0-327 GCF_001605985.2 Dendrobium catenatum
TAATCTTTCTTTCATTGCATTTACATAGAAATGGTAATTTCCTTCATGCTTATTATGATATCTTTTTATGACTCTTGCTTCTTTATAAATGTTCATTGATACACAAAGCAAAGACAAAGATTTTCACTTTATGCAAATGGATAACTCATGAACGATTCCCATATTCTTTTTCTTACTTGTACTACACATGTTTTTCATTTACATGCAAATGACATGAGCATAGCAAGCATACACATTCATATGGAAACATACACTTGTTTAATTCATGAATGGTTTATTTAAAACATTTCTTATGATTATATAAATACTAAATGTATGTGCATGTTG
>NW_021427388.1:0-380 GCF_001605985.2 Dendrobium catenatum
TACGAGATGATGCTGCCCCATCAAAATATAATTCCCAGATGGCCTCGCCAGATTTCCTCAAACTCATAACTTGTTCGTCGGGTAGGTCATCGTTCAGAGGAGAATCTGCCGGCAGCGGATGTGCTGCCAGAAAATCGGCGACAGCCTGTCCCTTCACAGCACGAAGGGGAGTGAAAGTAATCTCAAATTGCAACAATATCATAGACCAACGAGCTAAACGTCCTGACAACGTAGGTCGAGTCATAAGATATTGCAAAAGATTAACTCTTGAAATCAGACTGACTGAGTGGGAGAGCATGTAATGTCTCAGTTTCTGAGCTGCAAAAACCAGAGCAAGACAATACTTCTCAATTGACGGGTATCGAATTTCAGTAGGAAGG
>NW_021427389.1:0-287 GCF_001605985.2 Dendrobium catenatum
GAAATACTTGAGCTCAAATTGAATTATTAATATAAAAAAAAATCAATTACTTGAATATCAAATAATTTTGTTTGGCAATAGTTCTCTGCTATGTATGTTGGCCATGGCTGTATGAGAAAAAAAAAACCTTTGGAAATGTTTAGAAAGAAGAAGTGACGAACAAATTATATCATAACATGTGGGCTTGTGTTTCCAGCAACCTTATATATATATATATAAAGAAAAGTAGGATTTCTCTTTTCATATATTCCTGAACAAGCAATGATTAATTTGAGTATGCAAGGAGA
>NW_021427390.1:0-270 GCF_001605985.2 Dendrobium catenatum
TTCATTCAAATTAATCATTTTGGCTGACTGTTTTGACATATATGATAAGTAAAAAGGTAGTAGGAACTAAAATGAACAGCGGAGTAACAATAAGCACAAGAATATCAACTTCCATAATCTCTTTGATTTCTTTTTTCACAATAATTCGAGATCTAATCCCATAAAGATGATAAAGTGGACTCCTATCAATTCAAAGGTATGAATTACATCTTGGTGATACTAATAATATTATGAATAAAAATATCAAATCAATTTATCATCGTGAATCGA
>NW_021427391.1:0-338 GCF_001605985.2 Dendrobium catenatum
TGACTTGGATTCAGAGGAAACTAGGATGTGAGATTTTGACAATTCAAAGTGATTATGAAGGAGAATTTAAAAATGAAAAAGTTGAGGATTTTTATAAGGAGAAAGGGATTGAGCACATATTTTCTGCACCTAGAACCCCTAAGAAGAATGGGGTATTCGAAAGAAAAAATAGAATATTAATAGAAACCACTCGAGCCATGTTGGCAGAATATTCACTTCCTAAATATTTTTGTGCTGAGGCGGTTAGCACGACATGTTATATTCTGAATAGGGTGACTGTCAGATCAAACTTGAATAAAACATCCTATGAGTTACTAAAGGGAAGAATACCTAATTTA
>NW_021427392.1:0-260 GCF_001605985.2 Dendrobium catenatum
TTAGACTCCAATTAGGGCCTAGTATTTATTAAAAAATCTTAGGATTCCAGAAATTAGCCTAGGTTAGAAAGTCAACTTTTTGGTCAACCGTAGTTCATTTAGGGCCCGAAACTTAGAAAATTCATAACTTGGCCTAGAAAACTCCGATTTCAGCCTACTACCTGTCTAACTACTCGTATTAAGGTCTAGTATTTTTCTAAGGTGGTAGGAATCCCATAGCCAGCCTATTTTCCATAGTGACTTTTTGGACCCTTAGTCTA
>NW_021427393.1:0-285 GCF_001605985.2 Dendrobium catenatum
ATATTCGTTCTACATCAGTTTGGTATCAGAGCATGGTTGTCCGGGATGCGAACTCGACGGAATCGAGCTCTTTTCCACCCCGGGAGAATGATGCGGACATACGACAGTGGACGATATTTAAAGGAAGTGTCGAAAATCGACGGGCGAGTCACTCCATTTTATTTTAGTTTATTAATTGTAATTTGATTTAATTTTGTATTTTTTCTTTTTTATCCTTTTTTTTTAAGAGTCTTGTCTTATGTAAGCCAAAGGGCAAATTTGTCTTTTAGTTTCTTTTGAAGCCTA
>NW_021427394.1:0-219 GCF_001605985.2 Dendrobium catenatum
TGTATTTCAATGGCGATAATGTTAGGTTTACCTGAACTCCATTGAACATTCTTATGAAAGTTAACTATATGAGAATTAATAGTCAGAATCTTAGAAGACTTATTGTGATATTATGTACAGACTTCAAATGAAATAAAAGATAATCCGAATAATAATATTTATATTTTTAATAATTACTTATGAGTGTATTTAATTATGATTTCAATTATATTATTCCCT
>NW_021427395.1:0-358 GCF_001605985.2 Dendrobium catenatum
TCAAAAATTACAAGAAATTAAAGTGGCCGGGCACCAGTGACTACAACCCGGATTTCTAATCCTAAATCAAATGACTTTGAGATTTAGGATTCTTCTCATCATCCATTTCTTCATCTTCTCACGGACATCTTGATTCGTCAGTTTTGGATATCCAAATGGAAAGAAACTCCCCCTTGAACGAGGTGTTATCTTTCCTCTTTGGATATTTAAAGAGTATCCAAACTTGATCTTCCAAATGGACGAAGATCCTCCCCTTTAGGGATGTATTCTCCTCTTTGGAATTCAAGTTGGATATATATATCCCAAATTCAAATCACTTTAAATAATTAAAACCATATCAAATCAAATTTACATTAAT
>NW_021427396.1:0-217 GCF_001605985.2 Dendrobium catenatum
ACCACCAATTTTATCCTTCATATTTAGAACAATGGGGTTGTGATCTGAAGCTACTCTAGCAAGATGCTTAATTGTTGCCAAAGGAAGTATTTGAATAGCCATTGAATTCAAAATGCATCTATCCAATCTTTCTCAAATACGAGAAGTTCCATCTTTATTATTACACCAAGTGAATCTTGATCCTATACTTCCTATGTCATGAAAATCAGAATTTACC
>NW_021427397.1:0-334 GCF_001605985.2 Dendrobium catenatum
AATTAGAAAACAACACTTTTAGTCCTATAACACTATTGACACCTAAGGATAAAAATTAAGGACCGAGTCTTAGAAAACATAGACTTAGGGTGCATGCTCCCTATAGGATAGAGACATTTAAACAAAAACTTAGTGACACGTTTTTCTAGATTTTGATTTCTTTTAATTTACTAATAATCAACCAATCAATTCTAACTTAATTCTTAAAATATTCTAAAACACCCAATCCTTAATCAAATTATAATTAAATATTCTTATACTTATTAAATCTTAAATCTAAGATATAAACTTAAACATAATTCAATTAATTTAATAATTGACTTTTAACCAACCT
>NW_021427398.1:0-209 GCF_001605985.2 Dendrobium catenatum
ATGATCACCCAATATCATTTGATCATTACCGTCTTACTATAGTTAATCAGGACTATAGTATTATTCCTTTTTAGGGTTTACACGTAAAAGTTCTAGTGTCACCAATATTTGTGCTTTTTATTTTCATGTCATTGAACTTTGCATAATGCTAGGGCATTATTCCTTAGTCTGGTACCACATAAAATCAAGCACACAATAGGTACATATAT
>NW_021427399.1:0-206 GCF_001605985.2 Dendrobium catenatum
CTCACTAAAATTAAAAAAAAAAATTTTTGAGGGGGGGCATTTGCCCCCCCTCAACTACATGGGGATCCGCCCATGAGAAGAGCATTGTTACTATAAACTTCCTCAATCCATTCAAAAAGATGCAAAATTGTAGGTCTAAGAATAAGTCTTTTGGTATCAGGTATAGTGTGATTAATCACATCAAATGAATATTGACATTCAAAGAA
>NW_021427400.1:0-203 GCF_001605985.2 Dendrobium catenatum
ATAAACTAATAAATTTTAATTTTTATATAAATGATATTATTTTAATAGAATTTTCATGCTTGTTAAAACTTTGAAACAAGATTTTATTTAAAATGGATATTTGATAAAAATTTCATGTTCAGTGCAAAAACTTTATTGAAATATTGTAAAAAAAAAAAAACTAATAGAAATTGAATTGTCAATAGATTTTTGAAAATTTTTTA
>NW_021427401.1:0-209 GCF_001605985.2 Dendrobium catenatum
CAAAAAACGATTTGCTCTCTGTAAAAATTTCGTCCAGACGAAATTAATTATCATCCAGGACGATCTGATCTCTGTAAAATTTTTGTCTAGACGAAATTAATTATCATCAGAAAACGAGTTGCTCTTTGAAAATTTTCGTCCAGACGAAATAAATTATCGTCCAGGACGATCGGGTCTCTGTAAAAATTTCGTCCAGATGAACCAATTTT
>NW_021427402.1:0-1203 GCF_001605985.2 Dendrobium catenatum
AATGGCCTGGGACTCCTTATCCTTCGCCTCCAGCGACGCAATCTTCTCTTCAGAAACTTTCTGCTCCCTCAAAAGCCTGGTGATCGTCGCATGAGCTTCCTCAAGATCTATCTGGTGCCGATCTGCCTGCCGATTCTGAAGAGATACAGAGCGCATTGTGTTGGCCAGCTCAGTCCTGCAATCGCTTAACTCATCTTCAAGCACCTTCACCTCCTTAACCTTCTGCTCATATTTCCGTTTGAACTCCCCCTGAAGATACTTAATCTTGACAAACTCGCTGTTCCAATCATTAATTTCGATTCCAAGACGTGACAGCTGAAATAAGAAAGAAAAGTTTTATTAGAAGTCACCCGAGAAGCAAATTAGATAAAAAATATATAGGGAGATATTGCTCACCAAACTACTGGTCTTGTTATGTCCGAGGCACTGGTGATTCATGACATCCTCAGGGATATGCAGCTTGGCTAGGGAAGAGTCAGGTAGGGTCTTGTCAGTGTTTGTCTCTTCCAACCTCTTCTTCTTCGAAGCCTGGGGGTCGTCGCCTCTTGCCGGTCGTTTGGGAGCCGCCTTTGAAGTAAGGGCTGGGGGCTCGGGAATCCTGGATGTCGGCTTCAACTTCCTTGCATCAGATCTCCCAGTATGAAATGAAATCCCAACCTTGAATAAGAACTCTTCTTCAGTGTATTTGCTCATATGACGAACCTCAAATAGAAGATGTTCGAGATCAGAAACTTTCAAAATTCTTATTATGTCTTTCTCACTGACATGCAGAGGGGATGGCAGATCCCTCATTTTCCCCCACTTCTCTATCAAGCCCCAATCATTCTTCACAAAAAAGAAAGTATTGATCCAATTCTTTGAAGAATCGCGGGTACGCACATCCAATTTGGATCTAAAAGTCACACGCCCAGATGTTTCGCTGGTGAACTTACCCATCCGTGAAAGATGCTCCGGGGTCATAGTAGCTCCTCGATCCCGAAAGAGAGCAATTAATCCCATAGCCACTGACATTGCTCTAAACGAAAGTTGGAATATGCTCACACCGCACCATTGCAAGACTTCAATCAGCTCAGTAGGAGGCGGAAAACGCAAACCAGCCCGCAAGTGGGCCTCAGAAACAGTCACGTACCCAGGAGGAGGAAGATTCGCCCGATCAGACATCCTCGGGACCATCGTCTTCACATCATTCGGAAAGTAATAATT
>NW_021427403.1:0-661 GCF_001605985.2 Dendrobium catenatum
GTGGTCCATTGCAAGTACTTAATTGAGGTTATTTCTACAATAAGAGAATGGGGTTTTGCTGTTCCTTTATTTCATTCTCTAAATTAAGAGGTGACTTTCTCTTTTTGAGAAAATTTGGTAAAATTAATCAATTCTTCTTAAATATCACCATTACCTCCACTTGATCTTTAGTTTGTTATGTGCAACCCATTTTATTTTCTCTATGTTTCTCTTCTTTTAGATAATGTCAAAGGGGGAGAATGTATTTACCTTGTTGTATTTATAGTTATGTTGCATGTATTCATCTTGTATTGGCATTTTGTTTCTATTATTTAGTTTCTAAAATTTACTTTTCTTTATTTAAAAAATTTTTGATTTTTCCCCTATTTTTTAATATAATTATCTTAGTATCAGGAAGATTAGGAGAAAATATTTTTAAATTTATAAATTCAGCCAGTAATATTTGTCATCATAAAAAATGGGAGACTGTTGCAACTCAAGCTCACAATTTTGTGTTTTTTATGATAACAAATATTGTGGCTCACTTCCCTTTATTTACTTATATTTATAATGTATATTTATTTGTCTCTGTACTAATATTTCAGGAAAAACCATACATCATCCAACAAAAATTCATATTTCAAGATTGGGTAGAATAGGTTATTGATAGTTCAAATAGGTT
>NW_021427404.1:0-307 GCF_001605985.2 Dendrobium catenatum
GTCCTCTCACGCGTGCCCAATCTTCCCGCGATTCGCTCTCTACGCTCGCCTTTAAAAGCCGACTGGATGGAGGCTTCCAGTCCTGCTTTTCGCTTCCTCCCCCTAACACGACACATAAAACTCCCGCTAGTCCTCCATCCCGATCGAAGCCTCCTTCCCAACTCCTGTCGTTGTTATCGAACCAAAGACCTTGACCCCTCCTTGCCTCTCATTCATGCAACCGACAGAAAGCAAGACCATGTCCCTGCTGTAGCCGAACTCCCTAGTCAGTTCTCTGCCCTTACCCTCGCGCAAACCTCCCAACTCC
>NW_021427405.1:0-505 GCF_001605985.2 Dendrobium catenatum
TTGAACGATTGATATGAGTTCGGTAGACCATTGAGAATATATAGGATAATATCTTCCATGTCCACCGTCGAGCCAGCCGCTGCAATTTGATCGACAATAGTTTTGATGTCCGTGAGATATTGAATCATTGACAGGTTCTTGAGAGATATATTGTGCAGTTCGTTTTTCAACTGAATAACACGCGATCGATTCGTTGATAAGAATCTTGTTTGTAGCGTCATCCAGATGGAAGCGGTTGATTCAAGATTCAGGACGAAGGGAAGAATCGAAGGTGAGATCGTAGCACAGATTGCCGCGGCTAGATTCTGATCCGTGAATATCCATTTTGCATAGGCAGGGTTCGGAACAGCAATGCCGTCCGATTTCGTGATGGATTTCGCCGGAGTCGGAACCGAAGGATCAAGAAACTCCTCAAATCCGTTTGCACGGGTTATCTTGAGGATTTGCGATCGCCAAACTGAATAATTGTCAGTGGATAGTGGCGATTGAACAAAGTTCTTGAGAT
>NW_021427406.1:0-251 GCF_001605985.2 Dendrobium catenatum
CGCCGCATAATAGGGAATAAATAACGTCTAGACTGGGCATATTTAGAGAAGTTCGTATGGTTGTCTTGAAGGGATTTCATTTGTCGAACTAGTTGCAGCAATGTTGTCCATGAGCACCTTTATTTGTGCAAGATATTGTTGCATTGTGCAATCCTTCATCTGTATATGGTGCAACTCGTTCTTGAGCTGAATAACGCGTGATCTGTTCGTGGGCTGTAGGCATTTCTCCAGCGTGGCCCAGACCTCATGAG
>NW_021427407.1:0-215 GCF_001605985.2 Dendrobium catenatum
TTTAATTTGATTGTGCTTTAGAACTCCTATTTTTCTAATCTTTTTATTTGCATGCCGCATTTGATTTAGCCTGGAATTCAAATTTAGGCTCTTAGGGGTCTGTCAAAAATTCTTCTACTTTAATTAAATAAAATTTTTTAGATAAGATAGCAACTCTAAACGGTCCTAAGAAGTAATCTCGGACTCGCCGAGGGTTTTTCATGCATACATATTAT
>NW_021427408.1:0-367 GCF_001605985.2 Dendrobium catenatum
TCAATCGCTCGGGAAGACCACGAATACGAATAGGAATACGGAGTTAAGGAGAAGATAAAGACTAGGGCGTGAACCGGCTAAATGAAATAGCGGGATTAGGGTTTTTTTATTTATTTAATTATATAATAGCCGGACACGCGTGTCCATTTTATTTTAATTTTTTTAAATGGGACACACTAGTGACGTGTCCGACACGTGTCCTCGTCGTGTCGGATGCGTGTCCGTGTCCGATACTGCATACCCTCTTAAAACGAAGTGTCAGTGCATCAGAGGAATTTACTTATATTTATGATATTATTAGTGTTTCTTTTCTCATATTTATTTATTTAATTATTTTTCATATTTGTATTAGTATCCTAACAATTAG
>NW_021427409.1:0-232 GCF_001605985.2 Dendrobium catenatum
AGAACCATCCTCCTTTCACACTCCCCCCGATGTCGACAGAGAACCGTTCGTCCTTTCACATAATCCCAAGTGTTGGCAGAGTACCGTCATCCTTTCACACTCTCCTAGTGTGGGCAGAGAACCCTTCGTACTTTCACACTCACCTAGTGTGGGCAGAGAACCCTTCATCATTTCACACTCTCTTAGTGTGGGCAGAGAACCCTCGGCTGTTCACACTTTCCAAGTGTCGGCG
>NW_021427410.1:0-244 GCF_001605985.2 Dendrobium catenatum
AAACTAGAAAATCGAGCTCAACTTTGCTCGTTTGCACTAGAAATAATAGCATAAATTGCATAAAAATACCACAACATAGAGCACGACATGGCTCGATCTCGATTGCACAGAATTAACAGCAGTAAGTGAACAGAAAAAAACCGTCAAAACTTAACAGAAATATGATAGCATAGAGCTCGACTTGGCTCGTTTGAACCACATAATGATATAAGTGCATCACTGCAATAACCTAACAAAAAAACCA
>NW_021427411.1:0-288 GCF_001605985.2 Dendrobium catenatum
CTTCCGCACTTTAATTTCCGCATCGTTGATTTTCTATATGGTGATATTGGTTTTAATTTTATCTTTGGTTTTAAAGTTCTCTAATTCACCTCTCTCTTTTAAATTAACTTTGAGATAGTTCTATAAGGCTTAACATCCCTAACGAACATTCAAGTGGTATCAGAGCATGTTTTCATAAAATAAGTTTTTAAAAGCTTTTGAATTTCGATCCATAGCTAATCGTACTATTGCGGAAGGTTATTCAATCACCGGACCTCCTTTATTTGAAAATATTTCATTTGATTTTTG
>NW_021427412.1:0-1514 GCF_001605985.2 Dendrobium catenatum
AAACTTGACTTTTAAAATTAAAGTTAATCTTAAGGGTATCAAATTTTTAATAAATACTAGACCTAATTATGAGTTGTTAGATAGTTGGTACACTCAATTTGGAGTTTTCTACGAAAAGTTATGATTTTTATAAGTTCTAGCCCATTTTGACCTAAGGTCACCTAAGATGTTGAGTCCTTGGTTTTAACTAAATTATGGAGGTTTAAAGTTTTAGGGAATGATAGATTCTAATTGAAGTCATTAACCACTAAGTTGATTAATAAAAAATTTTCTATAATTAACAGTGAATTTTAGGAATTTTACACATTAGTAGGGATTATTAAATTACTACGACTAAGGGGTCTGCTTAAGGGTTTGAACCCAAATGAGCCCTAAACTCCTTGGGATCAATTAAAAAGGTCATAAATGACCCAAGGACAGATAAACAAGTGTTTAGAGCCCTTTTGGGATTTTTAGGATTTTTAGGATTTTTAAGATTAATCAAAATTGGTTAAACCCTAATTACCTAAGGATCAAGCTAGGACAAATCTAGGAACCAATTTGAGAGGGTTTTAATTCATATTGGTTAAGGGATTAATTAAAGACAATTAAGGACATTTTAATGGATTTTACAAGCTAAGGATGGTTCATTATCAATTAATCAGGGTTAAGGCCATTTCTAAGAAGGATTTTTTTTAGGCTCCTACTTGGGGAACCAAATGAACTCCAAATTTGATGAAATTTGGACCATAGGATCACTTGACCCTAAGGACTAAACCCACCAAATTTGAGCTTAAATGGAGTACTCTAAGGTGGTTAACAAAACCACCCAAGGTGAGCTCTAAGTCACCTTCAAATCACTTGGGGGTCTATCATAGGCTTGGATTGGGGCAAAATCAGTGGCTCTACACTCCTCATCCTACACATCATTAGTACACGAAAAATCACACCCTAAATCCCATTGGATAGGTCTATATCCCCTTTTGAATTTAAGGGTCAAACCATGACCCTTAAACTTAAAAATTAGGGAAAATGCCCTTCAACAACATAAAATGAGGAGATAAAATTTGGACATGTCAGAAACATGTCCAATTTAAATCTCCCAAAATTCCAGACCTGGTGGACATGTATTTAAAATTAATTAAAGAAATACATAAAATTCTCCAATTGTAATTAAGCCTAAGACTGATCTAACCAGGGTCTGGAACCATAGGGCTTTTATAGAGCACCCTGGGACCTTTCCAATGAGCCTAAGAACACCTAATTTGGACAAGAATGCAGGGAGTTATTAATTTTTTAAGTTCCCTTGAATTTCTGGATTTATTAATCCAGCAATTACACAGTCAGCAGTCGTTGACACGTGCCGCGCGTCGATTCGCCAGACAATGATTGGCGCTAACGGTTAACGGCCGGGTTAACCACAGCTGTTGGATGGTGGATCGAATGGCTGGGATTAACAGCGCTCCGATACCGCGGGATTTAATCCGAGCTGTTGATCGAGATCAACGGCTAGGATTTCGTCTTCAACCTCCCGC
>NW_021427413.1:0-645 GCF_001605985.2 Dendrobium catenatum
TACCTTTCTCCTCCAGGCATTACAGTATATGTATAAAATGAGTACTACTAAAAGCAAAGCATAACTAAAAGTGAGCTAGTACTACCAGGTACTAAAAAGGGAAAAACAATAGTGGAGAAATAGCTAATGCAGTAAAAGGACTAAATCATAACATAACCGGTATAATACTCTCTGAGGGCTATGTAATATATGATGATCCACATCAAATTGACTAACATAAAACATATCTAACCACTAGAAATCTGCAAGCTCCATCTACTCAATCTACCCTTTTCTCTTTCTGTGGCCTGAAATCAACACATGCATAAAAAATAAATAAGAACAAACCACAACATAGTAGATTACATGGAACATATGTAAATTTTTAATAATAAATAAATAGTAATATAAATAGATTACTCTACAATTACAACTATATAAAGATAGATTATCCAAACAGAAAATTATAGAAAAGCAACAAAAGGTTCAAAATAGTGTTACTAACTACAGTGTTTCACACATCAGAAGTTTAACAACTTTTAGTTCAATTCAATCAGATAGCAAAATAACACACATTCACAAATAATAGATATAGATACATCACATCAGATTCATTATCTAATCTCATTAAATAAGATCAGTCCTTCAAGCCCTTATACCTCCCAA
>NW_021427414.1:0-259 GCF_001605985.2 Dendrobium catenatum
TCCTTAGATTTTAAAGTACAGAAAAAGCAGTTCAAACATTTTGCATTCAGTTGAGCTAAATCTCATTCATCGAAAGCCCATTCAGTAAAAGCAACTTCAGTTTTATCACCATTAATTTCACGAGAAGGTGGAGAATAACCTTCTTGAATAAGCATCCACATGCGATAATCAGTAGATTGTAAAAATGTTGACATGCGGGTTTTCCAAAAATCAAAAAGGTAAGTTATCGAACAGGGGAGGTCGGGTAATAGAATATCCT
>NW_021427415.1:0-256 GCF_001605985.2 Dendrobium catenatum
ATAGTCCGTTTTGCGATCGGACGTCATTTGGGTGGCGGCGAGGCCTAATTCCCTTGAAATACGTGTCTTCAAAATATATTTGAACCACCCTTTAAAATTTGCAACACCACATCAAACAATCCAATTGATCAATAAAATGTAGACTCTTAATACCGATGATGTTCTGGACATAATGGCACTGTCCGTTTTGCGATCGGACGTCATTTCGTCATCGACGAGGCTAATTTCCCTCGTAATGCGCACCTTTACATCATAT
>NW_021427416.1:0-793 GCF_001605985.2 Dendrobium catenatum
GTGGTGAAAGAATTCAACTATCTTGGAATCAAAATGGCTCTAAGGAGGTTAGTAGCAGCTGACTTCAGGTTCATTATTGAGAAAGCTATCAAATTAGTTGATATTTCAGGTTCTAAACATATCTCTATGGCTGGCAAATTCACACTTATTAAATCTATCTTTCTTTCAATTCCGGTTTTCTATACTACTCTATCTCTTGTCCCGAAAAGTTTTTTGAAGGAACTGGACAAAATCTGCAGAGGATTCATTTGGAACAAAGCTAACGGTAATCTGGGCATCCATTTCGTTAGCTGGAATAATCTGTGTATGCCTGTTAGATGTGGTGGGAGAGGTTTACGCTCATGTACAACTTTGGCTAGGCCTTTAAGAACCAAATTATCTTGGAAGTTATTCCAAGATAAGGATTCTCTGCTGTTTAAAACCATTGGAGCAAAGTATGGGATGTGTGATGGTGAAATCAAATTTAATAACAAAAGCTCTGCGGGCAAGATCATTGCAAATGGATTAGAATATCTTAAGAAAATTACCTGATGGAAGATTGGGAATGGTACTTCTATAAATGTATACAGAGATATTTGGATATTGGACAAGAGTATAAATGAGTGGCCAACTTTTATTGCTACACTGGAACATGATGAGCTCACGGTTGATTGTTTATTAACAAATGGAAATTGGGATTGCACCAAGATTGAAATGTTATTTGGCACTGATCTAATACACCTGATTCAGAGTATTTCTGTTAATGGAGGAGAAGAAGACTATTTGGAATTATTAGCTCAGAATTCAGGTAATT
>NW_021427417.1:0-224 GCF_001605985.2 Dendrobium catenatum
GTTGGAGGAAGTCAGAAAACTTTGAATTTTGAGAGAGGCCAAATTAATTTGTTATTGTTGAAAGAACAAATCGAATCACTCTGCCGATGGATTCGGGGTCATGCATATGATTTACACTATCATTGTAATGGTACATCGCCTAAATTTTATTTGCCGATTAGGAGTGATGCGGATGTTATGGACATGGTAACAGGAAGTTATAATGGCAATAGAATGGAGGTGGT
>NW_021427418.1:0-316 GCF_001605985.2 Dendrobium catenatum
TCGTATACGACATTTAGTGCATATGATGAATCCTCCACGACGATCTGTAGATGGTTGCACTCGCAACATTTGATCAGCACTGGATTGTTATTGATTGTAAGAGTATCATAGCACTCATTAATTATCACTTGTCAACACTCATAGGCTTGTTGTGTCTATAAATAAGTTAGCACTGATCATCGGGTGAATTGCATTCATCACCAACTCTTCCCTGCCTATTGACTGACAAGTTGTTGCATCGCTCACATGCATTTTAATATCTATTTGTACCTTGATGTCAACTACGGGAATGTTATAATGTTTTTGCTATAATGAT
>NW_021427419.1:0-237 GCF_001605985.2 Dendrobium catenatum
CATGAGGGTAGAAAAGATTTTTGACAGCATGCAGTGTTCGGGGAATCGAAAGGTACCTTTGGCTGTGTTTCTTTTTGAGGGTGAAGCGGAGAGATGGTGGATCGGACAGCAGAGAGAGAAATTCCAGGGGAAGACCAATGCTGAGATCACCTGGGATGAGTTCACTGCAGTGTTCAGGATGTGGTTTGTACCACCGTCACCTCAGCGACAGATGCAGGAAGCTTTCATGAGATTGGA
>NW_021427420.1:0-341 GCF_001605985.2 Dendrobium catenatum
AGTTTTCTTGAAACTTATTTACAAATTGATTATTATAACAAATTTAAAGTTATTTCAAATATTAAATTTAATTAAATTTTTTTAGTTATATAAAATAAATGATTATTGAACGAGACGATTTTAAAAAACCAGGATTGATTCTCCAGTTTAGCGATTGAATTGTCGGTTTGAATAGGTTTTAACTACTTTATTGCAAACTGGTTTTAGCTGGAGCAGCAAAATGGAAAGCATCAAGATACACTATCCATTTAAAACAACTTAATCCGTAATCATCTTACATGTGTAAAGCACATCACCTACTGAGCTAACTGGCACATGCAGCCAAATCTTTATACAGTATA
>NW_021427421.1:0-229 GCF_001605985.2 Dendrobium catenatum
CCAAACAAGCTTCTCAAGTGCTAGGAAGAGGTTTCTTTCTTAGGATTCTCCCAAGGGCTTCATCAAACTCCATACTTAACCCAATAAAAATTTGTAGAACAAATCCCTTCTCAATGATTTTCTTATAACATTGGTTATCCTCTGAAAACTTCAATTCAAAGTCTCCAAGGATATCGAGTGTTTTTCAACATCAAATAAGAATACTAAAGTATTTTATTAAAGAAAGATT
>NW_021427422.1:0-308 GCF_001605985.2 Dendrobium catenatum
TCGTGACCCGCCAACGAGAAATGAAAATGAGAATATTCAATGAGTGGGGTATTGAGTGTGGGCGATTGATTTGGTGTTGTGGATAGAAATAAGATATTTATTTTTATATTTTAAATAAATAAAAATTTTAAATACAAGAAATTATATTTAAAAAAAAATCATAAAATATGTAAGACATGCGTGCCTAATTTGTATTTAATATTTTTTAATCGAACACATTTTCTGCGTGTCCAATACGTGTCAAATCCGTGTCGTGTTGGATATGTGTCGCACACTGCATGCTTCTTTGAGGAGAAGTGTCGGTGCAT
>NW_021427423.1:0-212 GCF_001605985.2 Dendrobium catenatum
AGACAATGGAAGAGAAGAAATGAGATAAACGAAGAAAACCACGAACCCGACTTATCTAGATTGGTGGGTATTGCGCCAAACTTCTTCCTCTCCTAGGAAGTTCTCCCCATTAGAACTCACAATGATGTAGGCAAAGGGGGGGTCAAATCAAACCCTAAAAAATTTAGTTTTGACTTCCCTTGAGCTTGCTAACTCATTAATTTTTGAGCTAA
>NW_021427424.1:0-1376 GCF_001605985.2 Dendrobium catenatum
ATTTATTAATTAATATTTAATTAAATATTTTATATTAAAATTAACTTTTATGTTTGTATTTCCCCTTTAATTTTTATTTGAAGAATTTAAACCTTAAATCAGTATTTTATGAATTGAAGCCATCACTTAATGCTTTTCTTTCATATTTTCTTCTCGTTTATTACTTCATATGAGACATACAGTACAAAGAACAACCAATTAGTTGAATCTATGATGCTACCTTATACGTAGTTTAAAGATTGCGTTGATCTAGCACGAATCTCGAGGAATATTCACATAAAAAACTTTCAAAATTATAAATGAGACCACTTGAACTCCAATTTTAGCAAACTTATAGTCAAACTAAATGTCTCCAAGAAACGAACCCAACCACATCAAAATCGGTCCAATTTGAACCATATGGGCCTAAATTGAGAGTTTGAAGTCTATCTAGAAGCTTCATATTATTAATTGGATAACCCAACAACACCAAAATCAAATCAAGCAGCTTAACGAGACGAATCCAACGAGCCCAAGATCTATGAATTCTGATATCAATAAACAATCCATGATCGAGGCAATTGATATCGGCTGTCCGTTTGAAACAATCCCAACATATTCTTGATCTTCTCCTTATTTACTAGCCATATCATTCACATAAAATTATAAATAGACCCTCATTTTCACTAAAAGGGAGGAGGAAGAAGTAAGAGAAAGAAGAAAAGAGAGGAAGAAAAATATGGAGGCTCTCTTGCCACTAGATTCCTCGACCACCTCCAGACCACCGATCGTTGTCAGACTTTCGCCCGACCATTGACCTTTCCACAAGGTCATCGACCGTCGCTCAACTATAGTCCCTCATACCATCATCACCTTACTATGGTCCTTCCTACAATAGTTGCCTACTTACTACGACTCACTCCGACCACCGTCGCACGTCGACTATGGTTCACTATGACCACCATCGCCCGCTAACTATTGTCCATTCTGACCACCATCGCCTTCGACTATGGTCTTTTCGACCATAGTCGCATACTGACTATGGTCCACTATGACCACTGTCGCTTACCAACTATTGTCCATTATGACCACCATTGCCTTCGATTATGCATGGTTTTTCGACCACCGTCGCCTACCGACTATAATTCCTCCTACCTTCGTCACTCGTCGACTATTCCACTCCGACCACTATGGCCCGTTGACTATGATGTTTACAACCTTGTTCACTAAAATACAATCGTGCTGATCAGACAAACATGTCAACATTCTTTTAAGAATAACTACCATACAACGACCTCCATACAATGTGTATTTGCTACATAATGTCACGACCCGACCCGACGGGGACGGATCCCGCCCAAGCCGGACCGCGACAAAACCTTTTAATCCAGGATCTG
>NW_021427425.1:0-209 GCF_001605985.2 Dendrobium catenatum
ATTTAAGAGCACAAAAGAAACTGCTCAAACATTTTGTATTTAGTTGTGCTAACTCACATTGCTCTATTGTCCAATCAGCAAAGGGAATTTCAACTCTAACTCCATCAACTAATCTAGATGTTTTTGTATATCCTTCCTGAACTAAGATCCACATACGATAGTCTAATGATTGTAAAAATGTTGACATGCGTGTTTTCCAAAAATTAAAA
>NW_021427426.1:0-210 GCF_001605985.2 Dendrobium catenatum
AAAAGAAATAATAATAATAATAATAATAATGTTAAAGCAAGAGTTGAGCTTTCTTCATAGGAGAAAGTTTAAGGATTGTTGTGTTATGGAGTATTCGTGGCAATAGAAAAATATAAAGTTTAACGTTAAACTTTGGGGAGATTTACATACATATCACTTAATACTATGTTATTTACATATTTAACACCTAAAACTCTAATATTACATACA
>NW_021427427.1:0-252 GCF_001605985.2 Dendrobium catenatum
GCAGTGGAAAGAGCAATAGAGTTTTGCTTCCTACTATACCAAGAGACCAAAGATTGTCCATTGAATTGACAAGTTCCAGAAGTGCTCTTTCTATCTACCTTACATCCTGCAAAATCAGAGTAAGAAAAACCAATAATCTCAAAAGAAGTGCTATGTCTAGGGTACCAAATCCCTAATCCTTGTGTCCCCAAAAGGTATCTAAAAATCCTCTTCGCAGCAGTCATGTGGGATTCCTTAGGGTCAGCTTGAAAC
>NW_021427428.1:0-1727 GCF_001605985.2 Dendrobium catenatum
TCATATGCAGGTTTTCCATGCAACAATAAGATCATCGAAGCAAAGTCATTTTTTGGAGGGACATACCCTTCTCCTGAAGACACAAATGGGCATGGAACTCACGTAGCAAGGATTGCAGTAGGCAACTTTGTCAATGATACAAATATTCTAGGAATGGCAAAGGGTGACCCCGCATCGGGCATGGCACCCATGGCTCATCTCTCCATTTACAAACTTTGCTTCCCAAATTCTGGATGTGCTATGAGTGACACGTATGCTGCTATCGATAAAGCTATAAGAGATGGGGTGGACATCATCTCGATGTCTATTGGTGGAGGTCAAAATTCTATGCTTTATCATGATTCAATTTCAAGGGGTTTGATAGCAGCCATGCAACATGGAATCATTCCAGTCACTGCATCTAGAAATTATGGGCCTGATACTGGGACACTTAGTCATAGTGCGTCATGGGTATTAACAGTTGGAGCTTCGACAACTGATCGAAGAATAACATCCATTGTGGAGTTAGGAGATGGTAGAACATTCCTTGGAGAGTCAGCATACCGACCAACAAAGTGGAATTCGAATAAAAAATGGCAGCTTGAATATCTTGGCAAGGATGGTGACGTTACTGCCAGTTGTTGTAAGCCCAGTGCATTGGCTAATTGGAACTTAAGAGGTAATCAATAATGTTATCATGAATGAAAATTATGATCCATACTATCTATTATTGTTGATTTAATACATGTTCAATGCACATTCAATTCACAAAAAGTTATATAAAATCACAAACAATACTAATCTAGAGTATTTAGGTCATGTGAGACTAAAAAATTAAAGTTAACTTCTCATGTTAACGATACAAATAATAGCATATTTCCTAAACATTAGCTTTAATTAATTTTTATAAACAATATTATAAATAATATTTACTTTTTAATTATTAAATTTATTGTTATTTTTTAACTAATTTAATTCACATAATAAAAAAATTTAATATTTTATCTACTTTTAATTATAAATAATATATCATTGAATTATAAATATAAACTTAATTTATAATATAATTATATATCATAATTTATAGTTACCATAAATGTATCTAAATACTATAACATAAATTAGTAATTATTTATATTAAATTTATTATATTTATATATGAACTAAATTTTCTATTATGTATGAATTAAAATCAAAATGGATGGGGTATTTAATTTAAATTAAAATTAGTAATTATTGTATTTAAAATATATAACATAGTTATAATTTGTTAGTATTTATATTTTAAAATTATAGAATATATTATTATAATAGATTGAATTTATTTATTTTTATTCTCAACAATATAAATAAATAAATAAATAATAAATAAAAATAATAATAAAGAATATTAATAATAAAATAAATTAAAATTAAAAAATTTAAATTTAAAAGAAAAAAGAAAATAAAAAAATAAATAAAAATTAAATAAAAAATTAAAAAAAAAAATATAAATTAAAATAAAAAATAAAATAAATAAAAAAAAATAAATAAAAAAATAAAAAAATATTAATATATATTATAATAATAATTATAAAAAAATAATTAATAATATATAAAATATTATTTAAAAAAAAAATTTACATTAATATTATAAAAAAATAAAAAATAACAAAAAATATAAAGTATAATAATAAAATAATAAAAAAAAATTATAAAATAATAATATGAATAAAAATAAAGAAAAAATAAAAATAAAAAAAAATATA
>NW_021427429.1:0-303 GCF_001605985.2 Dendrobium catenatum
TAGGAGATTTCTTACTACTGGAGCGTGAAGGATTCACTTGGAACTCAAATGTAAGAATCTCTACTTGTGTTTTTTGATTACTTCACTCTTTCCTCTCTTCCTTCTAGATTTCTTGTGAGAAGATCTGTCAAGGAGATCCAGTTCTCTACCGACTCTTGGAGAGTGTGAACAGCCGAAGGGTTCTCTATCCATACTATAAGAGTGTGAAAGGATGAAGGGTTCTCTACCTACACCGGGAGAGTGTGAAAGGATGATCGGTTCTCTGCCAATACTGGGAAGAGTGTAAAAGGACGACAGTTCTCT
>NW_021427430.1:0-908 GCF_001605985.2 Dendrobium catenatum
AGTTCTTTTATTGAATACTCTATAAGATTTTCCAATAGTTGAGTATCCAACAAAAATTCCTTCATCTAATTTTGGATCAAATTTTCCTAAGGCAGATTTTCCATTATTATGAATGAACACCTTACACAAAAAAAAAAATGCAAATGAGACAAATTAGGTGTTCTTCCTTTTAACAACTCATAGGTATTTTATTTAATTTAGATCTCACATTCACCCTATTCAGAACATAACATGCAGTGCTAATCACCTCAGCCCAAAAATATTTAGAAAGTGAGTATTCTATCAACATTGCTCGGGCGGCTTCAATTAATGTTATGTTTTTTCTTTCGATTACCCCATTCTGCTGAGGGGTTCTAGGTGCAAAAAAATTGTGATCAATTCCTTTCTCCTTACAAAAATCCTCAAATCTTTCATTTTCAAATTCTCCTCCGTGATCACTATGTATAGTTATGATTTCACACTCAAGTTTTCTTTGAATCTAAGTCAAAAAATTTCTAAATTTCTCAAATGATTCACTCTTATGAAATAGAAATATAACCCATATTAATCTTGAGTAATTATCCACAATCACAAATCCATATTCCTTCCCTCCTAAACTCACAGTTCCAACTAATCCAAAAAGATTCATATGCAAAATCTCCAATGGTTTACTAGTTCTAAGATCCTTATTGGACTGAAAAGAGGACTTCACTTGCTTTTCTAATTTACATGCTTCACAAAGGTGGCTCTTAGCAAAGTCTAGTTTTGGTATACCTCTCACTAAGTTCTTTTGGGTAATCCTCCGAAGGTTTTTAATACTAGAATGACAAAGTCTCCTATGCTAAAGCCATGACTCATCAGATACAATTTTCAAACAAAAAGCAGTAGGAGTTTGAATATAATTCAAGTCTAGCATATAAATATTATTT
>NW_021427431.1:0-280 GCF_001605985.2 Dendrobium catenatum
TACTCACAGTCACCGGGGGCTACGACCCGATGGTTCCTCCCATAGTACCTCTACCCGGTTGGATAGAGGCGACTGACGCCTTTAGCTCCTTGTACTTTTGTTCCCTCGACCGGTACCATTCCTCCCAGTTTATGCAAATAAAACAGGAAAAACAAGGATTAGAAGCACTTTTAATAATGAACAATAAAATAATTAAAATTTACTGAAAATAAAGACGTACCTTTCTTCGGGCTTGAATACTGGCTTTGTTGATTGCACTTTTGGAACCTTTACTTTATAA
>NW_021427432.1:0-284 GCF_001605985.2 Dendrobium catenatum
TCAGTTCCGAAGCAAATTCCAAAGCCAGATCCTGGTCGGTTTGTTTGGCTGGTCGCGGCCCGGTGCGGGCGGGATCTGTCCCGGTCAGGTCAGGTCGTTACAAGCCAGCTTTGGTGGTATCAGAGCAATGGTTTTGAAATTTGGATTGTGTCAGACAGAGCTATAGGAAGTGATCTGTAAGTGATTCTGTCTGGGGTAGTTTTGATTTGTTTGGCTTTTTATTGTGTTGTTTTTGTGATAGTTTTCTGGATTTTTTTGGATTTTCTGTATGGATCAGCCAGACC
>NW_021427433.1:0-233 GCF_001605985.2 Dendrobium catenatum
CCTAATTGCTTCAAGTCTAGCTACAGGGGAAAAAGTAAACTCAAAATCAATTACTTCAATCTAATTATACCCCTTAGCTACCAATCTTGCCTTATTTCTAATGACTACTCCTGAGTCATTCATTTTGATCTTAAATACCCACTTTGTTCCTATTACACTTTGATCCTTTAGCTTTGCACTTAATTCCCAAAATTCTTTTTTTATAAATTGATTTAATTCTTCTTACATCGCAA
>NW_021427434.1:0-564 GCF_001605985.2 Dendrobium catenatum
CATCCATTCCAATAGTTTCAACATTTAGAGATATAAATATATTGACAACCAAACAGCTCTCAATAACACTCCCATGATTTACTAACGTTTCAAAACTTCTATTATACTAAAATCCTTGGAACAGACAGTCCTCCAAAATCCAATTTTTATTAAAATGAACTACAAAAGAGAAACAAAACCCTAAAAAACCCACTTTTATTAAGCATAGCATCAAAGAAATAATCAAATAACAAACATCACCTGCATGTCCTCCCAAAGAATCCTTCATGGCAGCCACCACACCATATCTCCCTTCCTTCTCCTCCACTTTGTCATCCTCCATGTAGCAAGATCTTGAAAATGAAATCAGGCAGCCTAGCTTAGCTCCTTTTTACTGACTTTTTAAAAAATTCTCATGCCAAGCCGACGGGAGGAGAAGAAGGTGAAGGAGGAGGAGAAGAAGTCAAGGCGTTTAGAAAGAGTGGAATGTGAAAGAAATGCATGACGGTAAGAAGAGACATAAGTGAAGTTACAAGAATTAAAGAGACCGAAATGATTGAAGAAGAAACCTACCATCGCCGTCGG
>NW_021427435.1:0-246 GCF_001605985.2 Dendrobium catenatum
TCCATAGGTGATACTGGGTCCATACCCACCTAAGTTAATCAGGTGTGGTGTGGTAGATCTAATATCCCTAATTCTAGCCCATTTTTCATAGGTGATACTGGGTCCATGCCCACCTGTGTTAGTTAGGTGTGGTAATGTTGATCCATTATCTCCATATAAGTTTCCTTCTCCTATCAGTTGTGATACGATAGTTGTTCTTCCCTTGTCAGTTGTACATATCCCTCTGTATAGATATAACTCCAAAGG
>NW_021427436.1:0-338 GCF_001605985.2 Dendrobium catenatum
TAGGAGGTTGCCGAAA
The DNA here is from genome assembly GCF_001605985.2 of Dendrobium catenatum. Taxonomy (NCBI): domain Eukaryota; kingdom Viridiplantae; phylum Streptophyta; class Magnoliopsida; order Asparagales; family Orchidaceae; genus Dendrobium; species Dendrobium catenatum. Next base: position 17 of record NW_021427436.1, read on the forward strand.
TTTCCAATGAACAACAAATGACTTGGACTAAAAATCTAAAATTGATTTGAACATAATTCAAATTTAAAAATCAATTTTAATTGAAAGTTGATCAAATAATATTTTAACTACACTCGAAATGAACTCAAATCTAATTTAATTTGAAATTGACTTGATATGTGATACTTTCAAATAGAGATTTTCGTCACTGTCTTGCACTCAAATAAATGGCAATATTATTTGAGCCCTTACTAAATCAATCAATTTGGAAACCAATATGGTTGTTGAGCAGTCATATCATAAATTTATCATATTGGAAGGGATTAATAATATTACTAGATAT
>NW_021427437.1:0-341 GCF_001605985.2 Dendrobium catenatum
TTTGTGTCGACTATAGGGATTTGAATAAGGCATGTCGTAAAGATGAGCTCCCTCTACCAATACCAGAACTCATGGTGGACATTGCCTCCTCACATGCTATCTTCTCATTCATGGATGGCTCATCGGGTTATAACCAAATCAAGATGGCCCGGAGGATGAGAGAAATACAGCATTCAGAACCCCTATCGGAATCTTTTGTTATAAGGTGATGCCATTTGGCTTAAAGAATGCCGGAGCAACCTACCAACGGGCCATGACCCGTATCTTCGACGACTTAATCCACAATCAAGTTGAGTGCTATATTGACGATTTAGTTGTCAAAAGCAAGGTCAAAGAGGCTC
>NW_021427438.1:0-419 GCF_001605985.2 Dendrobium catenatum
ATTCCGCCGATTCGAGCGAAATCTGGGATTTCGGAAATCCTATATTTTGCGGGATTTACGAAATCCCGGCTCTAGAGTAAGAGTCCCTTAGATAAATTCTGCTTTATAGCCAAACAGTCACACAGGATTTAACTGGATTTATCATAAATGTTACCAAACAGTTTTCAGGATTTAACCCGTCAGGATTTCGTAAATCCGGGATTTGGAGGATTTACGAAATCCTACTTAAATGAAATCCTACATTCTACCAAACAGCCCAGATTTACCAAATGAGACTCCATCCGCTATCTATCAAATTTGATAGCCATATAACCAAATTGGTGATATCTACACAGAATTGTTTCTAAAGCTTCACCCTACAACATATAGGGACTAATTGGACCCATGAAATTTTTTAAAAACAAACAATTGATTTGAGT
>NW_021427439.1:0-355 GCF_001605985.2 Dendrobium catenatum
CCCGCCCCGCCGTAGGTGCCGCACCGGGGTCCCATCCCACCACGCGCACCAAAGGCGTGCTTGGGGCGGTTTTTCGATTCGCCGCGAACATTGAAATAGAGTCTTTGGTTTAGAAAGATTCATACCTCCACGAGGTTGTCGTGGTTGACACGTGGATCGAGGGTACACTTGCCTACCTCGTCGTAGGTGTCGCACCAGGTTCCCTTCTACCACGCTCACCAAAGGCGTGCTTAGGTGGTCTATCGGTCCGACATGAACATCGAGGTAGTAGAGTAGGGGGGAGCATTTTATATATCTATACATATTTTATTATAATTAATTATTAATAATCATAATTAATTAGAATAAATTTGAA
>NW_021427440.1:0-505 GCF_001605985.2 Dendrobium catenatum
GCTTGGCCCAACTCTTTCCCTATGCAGGCTATTTTTCTCGCAGTTATTGTCTCATTTTCCCTACTACTAGCTTTACCTATGCTGGCTATTTTTCCCCATGCTGTTGTCCCATTTTCCCTATTCTTGTTTTTCCCCATACAGTTGTCCTATTTTTCCCCATGCTGCTAACCTATTTTTTCTTATTGTTGGTTGTTAGGATTAGAACTTTTTGTTTTCCTATACTAAGTTATATAGCTTAACTTAAGAGGCTTCTATTGGCTATTTCGGGAAATAATTAATTAAGCAATTTGTGATCATTCCTCCCTATCTTCTCCTATATGCAAGGGTTATTTTGTTGCTGGAAGAGGTTGGTTGTTATTAATGCTGGTAAAAATCACCTAAAACCTACGAGTTATTTAGCTTGTGAGCTATCTTCTTCAACCTTTCCTTTTTTATTTTGTCTCGGTCTTCTATCTAATCTTATCTCCGTGATTTTCCTTTCATCGATATCTTTCTTCTCAAAATA
>NW_021427441.1:0-1158 GCF_001605985.2 Dendrobium catenatum
TTAAATGCATGTTCTTTAGGTATATTTCTTATCATTGTAAGGATTTGTTATTAATATATGGATTTACTGTTGTTGATTATTCTACTACTCCTATAACTAAAGTGTTATTGTTACCTATTTAACTAGATACATATATTATTTGATACTAGAAATTCATTATACTGATACTAAATATGTAATATATGGAACACGTGATATACATGATTTATTGAGTATGTGATTAAGATATTGAGCATGTGATTGAGATAATGATGTAATGCTAATATATAATAGTTGGATAGTAGGTGTGCCTTTCTATATGATTTTACTACATTAAAATGATTTTAACAATCTTTATCGATGTCTTGATTTGATGCTTTATATAATTTCTATGCTAATTGGAATTATGAATAAGATATTGCTTTATAGATTTGACACTCGTATGTATTTACTACTTTATTGGCTTCTAAATAGCAGTGTTTTATAATTTATAGATTATATTATTACTACAAGTAAATTTTATCATTTATGCACTAATTTAATGATCATATGAATGTAACTACTATGATTTGACTATTGACATGCATATTACTTCTTTATCGTGATTTAAATTTAGTTGTAGGTTTTTGTGACATGCTCGGCATTTTAAGTTAATTATATATGGTTAAATGATTTCAAGTCAAGGCAGGGGAGCAGGAGTGTGAGGCTGGTCAAGATTCTTAATATTTTTTTTATAGTTATTCTTTTGTACTCATAACATATTAGTTGTGATATGATTATATAGATCCTGAGTATTATATATAATTTTTAAGATTAAATATAGATGTATATATATTGATGTTTTAATGTTATTTATCACTAATAGATGATATTAGATAAATCTAGTTATTATTTTTTAAAAGAAAAGAATAATTCTTCCAATTTAGATTATGGGGCATCACAAGATTCATATAAGAAGTCATTATTTCTTGCCCATCAACATAGTATATCATATATTTCAAGCTATTCTTATGCCTCGCATCTCATGGTTTTGAACTAGACCATGAAACTTATTTAAAAGATAGCCCATCAGCTGACCATATTTGACAAGGTAATATAGCTATGGTCAACCTGAATTAGTCAAATCTCTAGCCAGCCATACTTATAAATACACACATATACCATAACATGCATTTACCA
>NW_021427442.1:0-265 GCF_001605985.2 Dendrobium catenatum
TGCCAACGTCAAATATATCACCTCTATTCGGCATGCTTATGATTAAAGCAACCTCATCAAATGTGAAAACTATCATATGTCCATTAATAATAAAACTCTCAGTCTTTAAATCCCACTTCGATAGCAGCATATATATAAGTGGAACATTCTGAGGGATCGGAGGAACATTCAGAAACTAACTAATGTGCAGCTGTTGCAGTTTTTCAACAAATTGATCTCCAAATTTTGGAACAAGTTGATTACAAACTTCTCTAAAAGTCGAAGT
>NW_021427443.1:0-5028 GCF_001605985.2 Dendrobium catenatum
TACAGGAAAAACGTCATTTTTCTGCGGCCATTTTCGCCGGAAAATGGCCAAAATCCGTCAAAAAATTGCATTTCCGGTGGAAATATTTTCGCCGGTTTCACGCGCGTCGTTAAATGACTTCTGGTGTAAAATAATTCACCGGAAACATTTTTGGCGAATTTTCGACGGAATTTTCACTGGAAAAATATTTTCGTCGAAATTTATATGCGCCGGAATGCCAAGAAAAAATTAAAAAAACAAAAAATTTAAGCGTCGGAGCCATTGCTCCCGCAGCTCCCTATCCGCCGCGCTCCACGGCTGCCCCACCCCGCCCATTGTCCCGTGGACACAGCCCGCCAAACTGAATGCACCCGCCCGCCCCGCCCGAACAAGCCAACCCGCCTGCCCGCGTGAACGAGCGCATATAAAATTATTTAAATTAAATTGGTTGTTCAATTTTAATGATTTAAGTTTAATTAATTTTTTTTTAAAGATTTAATTTCAAATCAATTAGATCAATTAATTAGGGTTTTCATTTATTTTAATTAATTTGCTATTTAAAATTTAAATTAGGATTATTAATTAAATGTTTAACTTTATTTGAAATAAAATTTTAAATTGAAATTGAAATTATTAATTAATTATTTAATTTCATTCCTTTTTATATATTTTTTATTAACCAAATGAATTTTAATTAATAAAATTTAAATTAATTAGTTACTTAATTTTAAGTAAAATTTTAAGCATTATTTTAAATTTGATATTTTTATTTTAATTAATTGATTAATTCATATTTTAATGAATAAAATTTGTTTAATTAATTGAAGCTCTCCAATTTGGTAGCCTCCACGCAAAATTTTAGCAGCCTTCTAGTGTCCTCGTCTTATGAGGGGAGGTTAGAGAGAACACTTTCCCTTTTGATCCATCCAGCCAAATTAAACCTTCAATCGAGGGCTTCGAGGGATTAAATTAACCTCGGATTTAGTCTTCAACTCCAATCTAACAATTTCGGTACTTTCTTTATAATTTAGCATTTTTCCTATAATTTTGGTGGAATTTTGGCTCCCCCTCCCTGTGAGGAAGGTTGGGAAGGGTATTTTCCCTTTAGGTCCACTCAGCAAGATCAAATCAACGGTCGAGAGTTTTGGGGGATAATTATTATTATTACTTATATAGACTTAAATGAAAGTTTGGTTACCTCAATTCCCTTTCAAGTAATGTTAATGTTCCTGTAGCTCACAAAGATAGCCAATAACTGGGAATATGTATATTTATCTTTTCTTGGATAAAAAAATGCAACACTAACAACCAATAAAAATTTAATAGAAGTCCTCATTTTTCTATAACTACTCATATATAAATGCTATAAAAATTTTTGTAAGTAATTGATCGTTCTTTTATTAGTGCTCATGACTGAATTATTAGTCCCTAAATTATAATTAAAAAGGCCAATTCAGTTGAGTACATAGCACGCCTTTCACACAATTTGAAATGATCAATCATCAACTCACATGATTGAATTCGATTTTGTTTTGATATTGGCCAGTTATGCCCCACCTTCTAAATCAATTTCAAACACTAAACATAATTGAAAGTTCGTTTATAAATAAGCAATATGTTGTATTATTAAGAGCAATAATATCCGATTCCCAATCCACATCCACTTAGAGCTAAGGCAATATATTCTTCGTGTCCCCAAATCAATTATTACTACTAAAATAAAGCGAACATTGGGTTTACAAAGTAGTAGTTTGTAATCAAAGTGATATTGTGATCGAGAGTTTGTAACGTTAACTATCATAATTGAAAACAAGTATTAGAAATTGTTAAATATTATTTTGAAGTCTTAGAAATAGAAAAAGCGAAAAATTGTATACAATTATTTTTGGAATACTTAAGATATCATTTAAAGAATGCTTTAACTTTCATAGATGATCAATAAGTTATCTTGATGAAATAAAAATGATGATGAATGAAGAAAAATGTTTATGGACTATTGAAATCTCAGTTGTACAGATGGAGCACACAATTAATGTCTATTATCACTAGGTGAAAAATCCCCAACATATTTTAGATTAGCTACAATGGTTTTTGAATACCTCCCATCATGTTTAAGTTGTGAAGTCTTGTAATACAAGGAAATGACCTACATGTAGTGGAGGAAATTCTTGTCGGAGCGCACTCACAATATGTTAAATGAATGCATGGCAAAAATAAATTTGAATAAAAAGTTATCTAGAATAAGGTATAAAAATAAGTTTTAATTAAATAAATAAAAACGATTTTTATAATAATAAAATAATATTATAACATTTTTTCTTAAAAAATGTTTTACAATGTGTCCCAGAAAAACCCATACTTTTTTTAAATTGAGGAGGAATTTGACTCCCTAAAAATTATGTGAAAAAAAATAAATAAAATAAAATTTAGGAATTGTTGAAACTTTAGAAGGTCTACCATAAAAAAAACTTATTGGAGCCACCTTAATTTCCTCCTTTTTCTCCCTTGTGTTCCAACTTGAGAGCCCAAAAACCCATTGTCAAAAACCACTATTTCTCTTTGCAGGACCACATCTCTTTTTTTGTTTTAATTTCTTCTCTTTTTATTAAAGTCTCCCCTCTTTTTTTTTTGGCTAAATGTCACAACATCAATGTGGATATGCGATATTGTGTGCTTCTATGTTTCTCGTACATTTTTTAAAGCTATGAGACAAACTATGTTATAGTTAGATTTCTATTTTCATCTTTCTACTGAATCATTCTCAATGTCCATTAGATGGACTTTCTTAGCTTGGGACGTAAAAATTAAGTCTTCTAGGTGTTTGAGGAATCCCAATTACACATTCTCTGTTAATGTGGTTTACGACTAATTTCGGTTTAAGAGTCCCATGCATCACTCCCCCATAAAACATCATTCTTTCCATTGGTGAGAAAGCAAGACATGCTTTATGTATCCTTAATTGAAGGTGATGTGTGGAGTGTTGCCAAATATACTCAAAACTTTAGTTAAAATTTTAATAAATTTTTTCCTTTTTTTTTTTTAAAACTTACCCAATTGGGGGGGGGGGAAGGGGGGGGAAAAATTTGGATTTTTTTTTTAATTCATTACTTGTTATTTGTGTTATAATAAAATTAGTGTTTTATTTATATGTATTTTATAATGTCTTAATAATGAGAAGTAATTAGATGTAATAATATCAAAGAGACTTGATTTAATTCTTAAATTGCTTGGTAGCAAAGGTATAATAATTAAATAATAAATTAAATTTTTTACACAATATGGCTTAAAAATTGATATGCATTAAATAAATCAAACATTTCAATGAAATTAAAGGGCTTGTGATTTACTTGGTTGATCTTTTTGCTGACTATTATTTATTTGTGGTAGCATTAACAAATGTGAATAAAATAAAATTAATAATTAAAAATATTAAATAGCATCCAAAGAATTAATCATTAGCGTAAAAACAATGGATCGCTAAAGATTGTACCATGTTACGACCAATATTAAATGAGTGGTCAACTAATTTAAGCAACCAAAAAAAAATTTTTTGAACCGCTAAAAGGATCAAGCGACGAGGTACTGCGATAAAACTAGGGCCCAAAATTATTGGTCACTATTTGTTTTTACGAACCAAATTATCTATGAGCGACCAATTTGATGGCTCGCTTAAAAAACTTTTTTTTCTTGTAGTGATCAATGAAAACAAATAGTTGTAAATGCAAAATCAGTGAGCAACATAATACCATAATAATTGGATAATAGAGTCCCATAAAGAAAAGTAAAAAAATAATTAATGTGAACTTTAAGTGACCACCAATTGTGTGAAATAAGTGTCTCTTAATTTTGATCACATAAAGAACTCCAATGAGAAAATGATGCGGCGAGACCACCCCTATCCCATAGATGGAATTTTTTCTCCCCTAGGGACACGCCTAATGATTAAATAAAACAAAAATATTAAACTACCCCTTAAAAATTATTTTGATATCGCGCCAAAATTTAAGTTGAGACATACATGATGAAAAAACAGTGAAAGTTGAAGAATATAGGTGGAAGAACTATTTTAAACATTCAAAATTAAAAGTGAAGCTTATTAACAAACCACCCACTCATTGCTACAAAAAAAAAAATTGAACTAATAATTATTCACAACAATGGATAACACTTTGACACATAAAAAAAAAAATCCAATACAACTAAGAAACCATCAAGTGTGAATTGATGAGGATGAGGAGTACTCTTGATTATTAAGATATATTATGAATAAAACAAACAAAAAAGTAAATACTCAAAATATTTTGAAAATAGATGGAAAATAAAAAAAATACTAAAAATATTCCAAATAATACTTCTAGGATTTTAAGATTCATCTACACTCGCATACTTGAGTAGAATTCCAATATTTTTTCTCTTAATAAGTAATGAAATTAAGGATAAAACTTTCTTCAAAAATATATGAGGGCGAGGTACAAACATATAGAAAAAGTATTAAAGATATCGTTATAGAGAAGAATTTTCCAAGATATAAAGATAGATTATAAGAGGAAGAGAGAAAAAAAAAAAAAGAGAATTGACTTTAATAGAGATCATGGAGAAAAAAGGATTCACTATAGCTAACCATCATGTAGGGACAAAAAGCTGCATTGTCTGCATTGATTCGGTGTTGATAAGGAGATAGAGGTAAGTAGGCCCCACAATTTAAGACAAATATCTCTAGTAATAAATAACATAACTTCATTATATTTTACTTTTTGTGACCTAACAAAATTATCTATAATAGGCTGCGGAAAATTAACATCTAGATCTGACTAAGTCTAACGTTTAAAACTATCATGTATTTTGTAAAAAAGCCATAATTGCTTCTCTATAATGAAGAGTCAAATCTAATAAGAAAACATATCCAAGTCGCACTTCCAAATAACGTTCTAGATTTGTCAAAGCGCCTAAATATTTTTGACCCAATTATATACAAACAATAAATAACAAGATTGGAAATGGCTCCCTGTTGGCCAACAACACCAAATAATATAAAGGCTTTATTAACTC
>NW_021427444.1:0-208 GCF_001605985.2 Dendrobium catenatum
AAATTAAGGAGTATGAAATATATGTTTTTTTTTTTTTTTAATTTTTGCTTGCTTGAAGTTATTTAGCTTTTATTTAGGTGAGCTAGTTAATCAATGTTCTCTTGAATAAAATAAGAGTGGATGTATTCTTCTCAGCACTTTAACTGATCCAAGTGAAGAAAATTGAGTTTAGTTTTATGGGTTGTATAATTTTATGAATTTATTGGAA
>NW_021427445.1:0-277 GCF_001605985.2 Dendrobium catenatum
GTATGACTCTTTCTTTCAACTACACCATTTTGTTGAGTAGTCTTAGGACTTGAAAAAGTATGTCTAATTCTATTTTCATCACAATAAATTTCAAATGATTTATTTTCAAAATTTCCATCATGATCTGTTTGAATTCTATGAGACAAATAACTTTGTTATCTTTGAATAAACTTAGCAAATTTTCTAAAATCATCAAATGCATTATTTTTATTAGCTAAGAATAATACCCAAGTATATCTTAAATAATCATCTACAATAACAAATCCATAATTTTTAC
>NW_021427446.1:0-236 GCF_001605985.2 Dendrobium catenatum
GTACTGTTAATGTAAGTTTTAATATGCTTTTGTTACTTTTTAGAGCTGGAATGGTATTGCTATTTGTTTACACTCAGGTTTTCGACCCGTTTCAAAAAACGGGTCAGGTTCGGGTTGACCCGGGAACCCGGAAATGACCTGGAATGACCCGGCTGCCCATTCTGCCCGCTCTGCCCACGTTATTCTGCCCGCATGCGTCGACTCGCTGCCGAGTGCCACTCGTGATGCGTCTGCCC
>NW_021427447.1:0-278 GCF_001605985.2 Dendrobium catenatum
AAATTTAACTTAGATTGCTTGACTTCACTAGTACCTTTATATGTAATGCATAAACTATCCCAAATTTCCTTGCCGGTAGTATATGTAGAGATTCTCATATAATCTTCCAAATTTAAAGCATAGAACAAATAATTCATACATTTAGCATTTAATTCAGCATAAATTTGTTCTACTCTACTCCATTCAGAAAAAGGTGAATCAATTTTGATTCCATCTATATTACGTGATAGAGCAGAATAAACATTTTGAATCATATGCCACATTCTATAATCTATTGA
>NW_021427448.1:0-222 GCF_001605985.2 Dendrobium catenatum
AAGTGAACAAAACAACGATCTGAATGGGAGAGTGGCTCCCAAACAGGTGACCAAAACCAACAACTTGAATGGGAAAGTAGCTCCCAAACAAGTGAACAGAAACAACAAGCTTGAATGAGTGAGTAGCTCTCAAACAAGCACGCAAAACAACCAAGATTCCAAAAGAAAATAAGAGTGCAGTCAATGGAAGAATCACATCAGTCCATGAAAATGATTTATAAT
>NW_021427449.1:0-254 GCF_001605985.2 Dendrobium catenatum
CTTGAGATATGAATCAATAGGATATAATCGATAGGGCCCAAAGCCCTCTGTTAGCTAAGGTGGATTCAAATTTGTCCCCTTAGGCAAACATTCAACCTCGGTCTACAAGGTCTCCTTGGACGAAGCAACCCATAGCTGCCGACAATGATCCTTCTGTCAGGTTTGGTCGACTACCTTCTCTGACTAAGTAGACCAGGGACCACGATGGCCCGGGACAACGGAACCATGGGATCTTAATCGGGCTCATTATCCAT
>NW_021427450.1:0-231 GCF_001605985.2 Dendrobium catenatum
TATACAATCACCTTTTAAAGCATACATATATTTAACTGACTACAAAAATATTATCACATTAATTTGCAGATTAATTCTCCAACGATTCCTAATGGTTAAAAGCCTTACCCATCCTCTGTATTATGTTTACAACCATAGTATTGGAGAAAGAACATTAAGGATGCATACTTCCAACTAAAATGATGAACCTATGGTGTTACATTATATGACAGGTTTTCCAAATTATCACAT
>NW_021427451.1:0-318 GCF_001605985.2 Dendrobium catenatum
GATGTTATACATCAGCCTCCAAATCCACTGCACCCAACAGTAGCATCATGGCCATTTGAATGCTGGGGTACTGATATTATCGGACCGATAGATCCGCCATCATTAGCTGGACATCGCTTCATTCTGGCAACGACGGATTACTTTTCCAAGTGGGCAGAAGCGGCTCCATTTAGAGAGGTCATATCGGAGCATGTGATCAATTTCTTTACCCATAATGTCGTCTACAGATTCGGTGTGCCACGCCGCATAATCTCAGACAATGGTACTGCATTTAAGAGCATAAAAATTTACAAGTTCGTTGATCGGCACAAAATCGAT
>NW_021427452.1:0-294 GCF_001605985.2 Dendrobium catenatum
ATGATCTTTCTAACCCCTATATCCTGCCAACTATGGTCTTTCCAACTTCCTTCACCAGAAAATGATCTTTCTGACCCCTATCTTCTATCGATTACGGTCATTCCAACCTCGGTTGCCTATTATGATCCATCCAACCTCCATAACCAAATAACAATCTTTTTGAACCTTATCTCCTGCCGACTATGGTGCTTCCAACCTATATCACCTACTACGGTCCTTCCAACCTCCATCTCTTGATAACGATCTTTCTGACCCCTATTTACTACCGACTATAGTCCTTCTGACCACCATCAC
>NW_021427453.1:0-203 GCF_001605985.2 Dendrobium catenatum
TACTTGTTATGTATTTATTCATGATCATGCTCATTTGTTAGCTCAAGAATTTTCTTTAAAATTGTTCATGAACGTGCTTATTTGATAGCGTAAAAAAATTCGTTAAATATGTTCACGGACAAAGCTAGTTAAAACTTGTTTGTTTAAAGCTCGATAAGCATTAAACGAACCAACCATGAACCCCATTAATTCAAACGAAACAA
>NW_021427454.1:0-257 GCF_001605985.2 Dendrobium catenatum
ACCACCTAGCCGCCGGTTTCCCCACTTCACCCGACCCATCCTCCCCTCTCCAAACCCCACGGCCAAAGCCACCCCCAAGCCTCCTTGCCGCCGGCCCCTCCCTTTTTTCCTTCTTCTTTGGTTTCCTAATTTGTTTGAGATTAATTGGGATAACTTTGAAATTCAAATTCATTTAAGTTTGAATTCAAAATCTTTCCTAAATTAGCCATTCTATTTTAGGAAAGTGCCTAATATAATTTAATTTTGAATTTTAAATT
>NW_021427455.1:0-334 GCF_001605985.2 Dendrobium catenatum
CTGAAAAATTATGGCTAATCCCCTTGTCCTCACAAAATATCCAAATTTTTCATTTGTCAAACTCTCCCCCATGATCACTATGAATGATCAAAATCTCACAACCTAGCTTTTTTGAATCCAAGAAGAGAATGCTTTAAACTCCTCAAAAGACTCATTTTTATGTGAAAAAAATCTAGTCCAAGTGAACCTCGAGTAGTAATCAACAATCACAAATCCATAGACTTTCCCTCCCAGGCTGGCAGTGTTAATAAGTCCAAACAAATCCATGTGAACGACTTCTAAAGGTCTAGAGGTGCTAATGTCCTTAATGAGGTGAAAGGTGGAGTGAACTTGC
>NW_021427456.1:0-269 GCF_001605985.2 Dendrobium catenatum
AAACCACAATTTGAATTACCAAATAGTTTCCAATAGCATGCTTATAGTCGAATCGAGAGGCTCGACAAGACGAATCCAACGAGCCCAAGATCAAAGAATTCTAACATCATTAAGAGGATCATATCAAATGCCAAATAAACAGCCCATGATCAAGGGATTCAATCGTCCATTTAAACAACTACCAACTTACCCATGATCTCTTCCTTATTTATTGGTCATGCCACTCTTAGAAAATCATAAATAAACCCCACGTTTCTCATAGAAAGGGA
>NW_021427457.1:0-384 GCF_001605985.2 Dendrobium catenatum
TTGAAATTTTAAAAACAAGCTTATAAAATAATTTTTTAGAGGACTGGACTTCCCCAGGTCCAGCACCTCATCCTCATAGGTCAGACTATCCAGACTCTACCCGCAGGCGGGGAAGGGTCTAAAGCAAGGAAAGAGTAATGCAAAAATATGCATGCGACCCCGGGGTCGTCCCCCGGCTAATTCCCTAGATTGGTTATCTTTTTATGTTATTTAGACTCACTAAAATTTTAGACATTTTAGATTTTGAGTAGAAAACTTTCACACCCTCACGAGTCTCGCTTATCCAGGTGAAAACAAAAGCGGCACACAATCGTCAAAAAACTAAGAAAAGTAGGTAATCCTAAAGGTAATCAATTCAACACATCAAATATAAATTAACTAATT
>NW_021427458.1:0-857 GCF_001605985.2 Dendrobium catenatum
CCATTCCTCGCAGTTTATGCAAATAAAACAGGAAAAAAAGGAAAAGAAGGGATTAGAAGCACTTTTAATAAATAATAATAAAATAATTGAAATTTACTGAAAATAAAAGACGTACCTTTCTTCGGGCTTGAACACTGGCTTGGTTGAATGTCCTTTTGGAACCTGTTCTTTTGGAAGTATGCTTGAGCTCCACTTTTCAAAACACCCACAAATTCCACTTTTCAACCTTTTCAAATCTTAATCTTTCAAAATCAATATATTTTATAGTACACTCTTTCCAAAAATATCTTACCTCTCAAAACACACACAAGTAACTACGTCACCCCTTCTAAAATACACAAGTCACTTCTTTCACACCTAAACACTTTGCTTTTCACATGAACATTTTATTTCCTAAAATTTTCTACATTATCTTCAAAACCATTCTTCACCTTTCAAAACACCATAATGCACTCTTCACTTTTCCCATCTAATACTCTTCAACATATACACATATAGTCCACTTCAACATTTCACACACTTCACTATTATATATTTTCTAACACACACCTTTGCTTCCTAACAATCTAACTTTCCATTTTCACTCTTTCATACACTTTGTTCTTCAACACAAATACTTTCACATTCATCCCTACCTTGATCTCACAATCCAATCTTTCTCTCAACCTTTCGCACTTTTCAACTTTCAAAGTACACACCTTTCACCTTTCAAATATCACATTATTACCTTTCAAATTACACCCACATCTTAATCTTTCAAAAATCTACAAACTATTACACAAACATCTTATTTCTCTTTCCATACCAAAACATTTTTTGCTTTTCACAATCCACTTTTCTACTACAAATTACTTTTC
>NW_021427459.1:0-200 GCF_001605985.2 Dendrobium catenatum
GAGAATGATTAGAAATTAAAAATATTAGGAGAAAAAGAAAATGTGTGTTGATGTTTGATGACATATTTGTGATCATATCAAATCATCAAAAACATTAAAAAAAAAATCTTGAATGAGGGATAAATAAGACATGCTAAAAATAAGTGCAGTATAATTTATTTTAAAAAATACAAAAATAAAAAGAAAATACAAATCATGAG
>NW_021427460.1:0-439 GCF_001605985.2 Dendrobium catenatum
AGGTCGATTTGATTAGCAACTATATTCGCCACATGATTTTTGTTCGTCTACCTACCACCCGACGGAAACAAAATCTGGCACTTGGTCACCTAATAGGATATATCTTCCATAATAAATATCAATTATCCTACCCTGTTGAACCCGAAATGCTTCCTATTTTTTATACGGATGCTTCCTTCCGTATTCTCTTTCATCGGGGTCACGAGCCTGAAGAACCAGTCTTTGATGAAGAAGAAGGAGAAGATGCCCCAGTCACAGCTCCAGCTCGACCACGACGCCATGCCGCACCCCGAGCACCAGCACCAGTACCAGCACCAGCACACCCTGATGATGATTTAGTCGCACACTTCGACCAGCTGCAGACTCGTCTCGACATGCATATTCAAGAACAACATCAGCAATACGAGACTGATATGCAATGGTTTGGAGAACGTTTCAC
>NW_021427461.1:0-314 GCF_001605985.2 Dendrobium catenatum
GTATAGCTCTATAATGAAAACCGACTCATGATCATGTCGGATTTGGTGATCTGAGCTCAATACACTCTATTGCCTTTCTACTTGTGTTTTCTTGCTCCTTTTCTCCTATGGTTGTTCAGTTTTCCCTATTATCTATTAGGATTCCCTGCTAGCTGTTTGGATTTCCTATTAGTTGTTTGGTTTTCCTGCTGGTTTCTTGTTGTCCCTGTTGTCTTCTCGGTTTCTGTATGGGCTGCTCAATTTTCTCTGTGTTGATTCCTATGCAGGAAGTTTTAATGTGGGTTGAATTTGGTGGCAAATTATGTGATCTATTA
>NW_021427462.1:0-302 GCF_001605985.2 Dendrobium catenatum
TAACTGGCAGAACTGGAACATGTAAACGAACGAGAAAACGTGTTCTACCATGAAAAGTATCGACTTTTTTGTGAGATAACTTTGTTTCGCTCACTCCAGTTGCACGACACGAATATAAGAGATTTTGAATAAGAGGAGATTGATGGAGAGGAAGAAGGAGGAGCACCAATGATATTTGGTCTTCTAGTCGCGGCTGGCTTCGTCAACTGAAGATGACAAAGGAGCACTGTTTGGGGTGAGCGAGTGAGGAAGAGGTGTTCGAGTGAGACGTAAGTATTTATTCTTTTATTAATATGGTTAGA
>NW_021427463.1:0-209 GCF_001605985.2 Dendrobium catenatum
GTCTTAAAGAAAGTAAATGCTCTCTCTCTCTCTCTCTTTCTCTCTCTCTCTACTTCTCTCTCTCTCTCCTTCTACTTTAACCTTCCTGTGCCTTAAGGAGAATATTGTAAAAATAAATAGTATATTTTCAAAAGAGAATAGATTCCAAAAGGACATTAAACTAAACTGGTGATCAAGCCCGAAGAAAGGTACGTCTTTATTTTCAATAA
>NW_021427464.1:0-329 GCF_001605985.2 Dendrobium catenatum
TAAAGAATTCAAGATATAAAAATTTAATAAGATATATATAAAAAAAAAAGCTAATTGAACCCCATTAGTTGATATCAATTTTATCATAAGATTTAACAATATGACTAAGATTACTGAACTTTTCACTATAGCTGTGCAATGCCAAAATTTTTGAATGGCATGAAGGTAAAATTTTTTTTGTAAGAATCAATTCTTGAGATTCTTCTACATTATGAGGAAGGTCAACTAGAGGAGTAATTGACATTATGAGGAAGGTCAATTTTTGAATGGCATGAAGGTAAAATTTTTTTTGTAAGAATCAATTCTTGAGATTCTTCTACATTATGAGG
>NW_021427465.1:0-315 GCF_001605985.2 Dendrobium catenatum
CAGAAATTATCTTTCTTTGCGAGCGTTGTTCCATAACTCTTATCATATCAATCAAATCAACAACAAGTTTACTTCTCGCATCTTCGACCCATGCGTTAAAGGATTCAGACATATTATTTCTATTGTAGTGATTTTTAATGTGTAAAGAGAAGGTCTCATGCAAACCCTATGCTCGGCATTTGGAAAAAATAAGTTTTATAGCTTCACTAAGGCCCTTTTCCATGTCAGAAATGAATGCTAAATTTTCTATATCACAAGCAAAGCTTTCCAACAAGTTATTCATAAACCATTCCCAAGATTTCTTAGATTCTGATT
>NW_021427466.1:0-214 GCF_001605985.2 Dendrobium catenatum
ACTCAAGGACCACTTAGTGCATAAGCACGAGGTGATCAAAAGAGGACAAAAAAGCCTTAACGACCACCCAGTACATAAGCACGAGGTGATCAGAAGAGGACAAAGGTCACATCCGCCCAATCTAAGTGCTTGCAGCATAGTTCCTACCGGATATATATATCTCATGCAATAAGTGTCCCACCATGCTATGCTCACGCAATCATACAATGGTCAT
>NW_021427467.1:0-205 GCF_001605985.2 Dendrobium catenatum
TGTTCGTTGATTTTAGTTTATCTATGGAGTGCCTATTGTTATAATTTTATGCAACTACTTCTCAGCATTAATTAAAGGTTTCATGCAGCAGTCATATTTTTCAGAATGAGGTTACAGAAAAATATAAAATTAGGTAAAATTTCACGAGCGCCGCAGAACCTTTTTAGCAAGAAATTTTAATAGAAAATATTAAAGCTGACATATC
>NW_021427468.1:0-270 GCF_001605985.2 Dendrobium catenatum
GATATCCATATCCATAGCGGTGTCGGTATCCATAAATAATTACAATTTCCATATCCATATTGGTGTCGGTATCTAGTGACAAGATCCAATGACAAGAGTAATTTGCAATCTCAATGAAATCGTACAGTAACGATGAATCCGTAAATCCATAAATCCGTCAATAAATCCGATCAATAATAAATCAATTCAATAAATCCATCAATATCAATAAATCAATAAAAACTCAATAGATTAATGCATATTAGGAAATCTATACGATGCAATATCATA
>NW_021427469.1:0-279 GCF_001605985.2 Dendrobium catenatum
GGTATCCATGAATCAATACAACATCCATATCTATATCAATGTCGGTATCCAGTGACAAGGGTAACATGCAATATCAATGAAATCATACAGTAACGATAATTTCGTAAATCTATAAATCCGTCAATATCAATAAATCAATCAGAAATAAATAGGCCAATGCATATCAGGAAATTCATACAATGTAATATCATACATATGCAATTTCAAACAATCTTACTGAACAAGCATAAACACTGGCTATTATCAATAGTGTTGTTGTAGAAATCCATAGTGCTGTTG
>NW_021427470.1:0-305 GCF_001605985.2 Dendrobium catenatum
CTCATAACTAATTTCTAAAAATTTAAGTTTAAATAATCTAGAAACTTAACGAACCTAGGGAATGGGCGGAATCGTCTAGGGTCGCATGCATATTACTGCATCTTCTCTCTCCTTCTTATAAGACATCTCCCTGCCTGCGGATAGAGTCTGGATAATCTGGCCTATGAGGATGAAGTGCCGGACCTAGGGAGACTCAGTATTTTTAAAAAATTATTTTCTATAAGCCTGTTTTTAAAATTCTATAGCATTCATGAGCTGATAATTCAATTAGCATGCATTGCATTAGTAACCAACTAAATAAAATT
>NW_021427471.1:0-302 GCF_001605985.2 Dendrobium catenatum
AATGACCCCAAACACCCCAATGATGGCCGTGTTGAATTCAGATCTCAACCTGAGGGGTTTCCAAATATTTTTCAAACATCTCCATAATATCCAAAATCCATTCTAAACACTTTCAAAAACCACCCAAAAAACCCAAAATCCAAAAAAGCTCCACAAAAATCTCAAAATCCCAAAAATCCTAAAAATATTTAAAATTGAAATCTATCCATCAACACTCAAAGCAAAATCCATCCATCCTCCGCAACAGTCTGTCGGGGTGGACAAAATCAAATAAACTCTAGCTCACAAAGAGCCAAATGCCT
>NW_021427472.1:0-271 GCF_001605985.2 Dendrobium catenatum
AGCAATATAGGAAAATTGTCCATTACCGACGGATTTTTCCGGTGGAAATTGGCGAATTTTGATGGAAATTATGTTTTCTAGTGGCTTTATGGCGGATATTTTTCTGCCAGCCTATGTTGCACCGATACACTTATTTATGAAGGCGTGCTGTATCCGATACACCGATACAAGGATACGCCTCCGATACTCCACCGATACGTGTCAGATACGCCAAAGACGTATCCAACTAAAATATTATTTAATTTCAAAAGGACACGTGTATCCGATACAC
>NW_021427473.1:0-362 GCF_001605985.2 Dendrobium catenatum
TAAATGTTAAATTTTAAATATTATAAATTAGTAATTAATTAATTAAATAAATAAAAAAATAGTAATGAATAATAAAACTTAAATAAATGGATAATTACTACGTAACCTAGGCTTATAAGGCTATTAACTTTGCACCAAAGAGGATGAAATAAATCTTATAGCTCTTATTTAGCAAAGATAATTATTATTAAACCTAAATAAAATTGAAATCATTAATAAAATACTTAGACATTAAAACTTTTATATCCTTATTCTTGACTCCTTTTAGGTAGGCAAAGGAGTATTAGATTTGAAAGCTTAATAACTAAAAGGCCAAATCAAAATGCAAGGACTCTATGCAACCTATCTATCCCATTTTTTAT
>NW_021427474.1:0-307 GCF_001605985.2 Dendrobium catenatum
CAATAGTTATTAATAATAAGTTAAAATTATTAATTAATGAAATTATGAATATATAAATTTTTTTTCAAAAATTATTAAAATCAGCCGGAAACAAATCCGCTGGAAAACCGCCGAAAAATCTTCCTGAAAATCAGTCAGAAATATTTCAGCTTTATTCGTCGGAAAGCTGCCGAAAAATAGTCATCAGAAAATCTGCCACTAATGGTCGATTTCATGTAGTGATTATGCTTTGAGGTGTTGGTTTGTTTGCATAGTGCTAGAACAACCAAAGATTCAATCTCTAAAATGGCAATAATCGATCGATCAG
>NW_021427475.1:0-205 GCF_001605985.2 Dendrobium catenatum
TCTATCATCCATTCCCCCACCATCCGCTTTAAGTGCAAGATGGTGAATTTTTTATTTTAAATATCAAATTTTTTAATTTCCAAAATTTCCAAACTTTTCAAATACCCAAATTCAGACACAATTTCCAAATCCAAATCCATGCTGCTACTATATGACAGATACCACGTATTTCTACATATCTGATTGACGACTAGCCTTAATCGAA
>NW_021427476.1:0-262 GCF_001605985.2 Dendrobium catenatum
ATTATTTTTTCTTCTCAACTCTCCTCTTCCTACCTTGTCCTGCGTCTTCCAAACTTAAAACTTTCCTTTAATTTCATCCCCTGGATTTAAATATTTCTCTTGCTCTCTCTGCCTTGAATGTAATGTCCAAAACGAATAGTATTTATAAATGGGGATTTGCATAGAAATACAAAGTTACAACTAACAGCTATGCAAATCAGTTCATGCTTTCCTAAATCTCTTTTAAAAAAATCACCTGATTCTTTTCACTTATACATATCTC
>NW_021427477.1:0-322 GCF_001605985.2 Dendrobium catenatum
CTTTTAATTCAGGCTCATCAAGTGAAAGATTAGTAATATCTAATATTCTCATATCATCAAGAGACTAAAATCCATCTCGGAAATGAGATAACTTTGCTCGCAGCTGCGAAAGTAAATATGACGCATCTTTTTTTTTTAAGGATTTCTTTTTGTTTTATAACGAACACGTGTATCGGATACGCGTGTCCTTTTGAAATTAAATAATATTTTAATTGGATACGTCTTTGGTGTATCCGACACGTATCGGTGGAGTATCGGAGGTGTATCAGTGTATCAGATACAACATGTGATGCCCCAGATATCAATAGTGAAAGGATTTGTC
>NW_021427478.1:0-220 GCF_001605985.2 Dendrobium catenatum
CATGAGGGGCAGCCATTTAGGTTTTTGTTTTTTTTTTCCTATGCAATGTTCCAGTAGACTAATAAGTTCATGTTGGGAATAATCCTTAGAGCTTCACACAAATTTCTACAGCTTATAAATGGAAATAGTGATCTTTCAAGTGGTATTGTGAAACTTCTTATGCCATTGATGAAATTTACATAGAATCTATAAGAAATTTATTATACGTTATCAATTACAC
>NW_021427479.1:0-1573 GCF_001605985.2 Dendrobium catenatum
AAATTAGCAAATTCAAAATATAGGTTACTACAATCTACCTACCTTAAGAAAATATTGTAACCGACATTTCCCTTAAGGATTCGGGCTTAAAATGAAGATAAATTAAATTTGGCTAATAAAAAATCAAATATAATGAAAATCAAGTTAAAATTCATAAAAAATCATATAGTCCTATAGCTCATTCTATCATATGTTATTTAACTATGTATGCAAACTAATGCATCTTAAGCTACCCATCCTACCTAACTCTCAATTAATTCTTACATCACTGGTAACAATCAATTCTTCTAACAACTATGCTCTGATACTAATTATGATACCCTAGAATCTAAATTGAAAGAATTATTCTTTTAATCTTTTAATAAGAAACAAGCAGAGCTATCTAATATCATTTATTAGTAATAAACAGTACAACATATTTTATAATTTAAAACGTCAATATACACATCTATATTCATTCTCAAAAATTATATACAGTACTAAGGATCTATACAATCATATCATAATTACTCTGTCCTGAGTATAAAAGAAAAACAAATAGAAATAGAACTTGAAGAATCTTGACCAGCCTCATACTCCTACTCCCCCGCCATGACTTGAAATCATTTCATCACATATAATGAGCTTAAAAAATCCAATAGGTCACCAAAACCTATAACTGAATTCAAAGCATGACAAAGGAATATTATGCATATCAATAGTTAAATCATAGAAATTACATCTATATGATCATTTAATTAGTGCAAAAAGTAGTAAAATTCATATGCAGTAGTAGTATAATCTATAAATAATAAAACATTACAATATGAAAGTTATTAAAGGAATAAACTACTATAAGTATCAAATCTATAAAGTAAGCATCATATCCATAATACCAATCAATCCAGAAATTGTATAAAGTATCAAATCAAAACTTTCATAAATATTATTGAAATAATGTCAATGTAATATACACATGTTATCCATGAATTCTATATCATGTGTTTAGTATATCACATGCTTAATATCAGTATAGTGAATTAGTTGTATTAAATAATATCAGTATCTAAATTGTTAACTATAACAATCCAATGGCATGAGCAGTAGAATAATGTAATAATAGTAAATCTGCATAGTAACAATAAATATGTATAATAATAAGCACAATGCCTTAAAAACATGCATTACCATAGTCACACTAAATAAGTAAGAATTTATGGCTATCATGATATTTTTTAGTGTTAGTATCAGTATTAGTAAACTGTTGGTTTAGTAAATAGAATTATCACTCTTTGCCCTTCAACACAGTAATGATATTCTTATAATTCACAATCAGTGTTTCACATGAATTAATAGATGATAAAACCAAATAATTGTATTTAATGAAAAGTCCATCAGCCCATCATCCTGTATAGGTCAATCAATCTCCAACCAATGGGTCAACTAGTCTTTACTTATTTACTTCACATACATATTATTATAATAATAATATAACAATAATAGTAACTAACTATTACTCATGCACATATTCATTTTCAATGCATTGTAATAAATAATATATAATTGAGCTTAATTAGGAAAATACTAAAATAGC
>NW_021427480.1:0-318 GCF_001605985.2 Dendrobium catenatum
GTTGAATTTGGTGTCGTTAGGTTCGTATTTCCGAGACGCTTAGTTTGACTGTAAGCTTGCTGAAATCGGAGTTTGGGTGTACCCGGATTTAATTTTTGAAGTATCCGGATTGGGTTTTGCCTCGAGATTCGTGCCCGATCAAGATAATTTCATGATGACTTATCAATTGTAATAAATTTCAATGAACAAATATACTCTATTAATATGAGCAGTGTCCAATTTTGTAAATTTAAATTTTGTTTTGCTTTCAAAATATAGTTTTTATTTTAAATTATGATTTAATTTTTGTTAAATTTAATTATTTCATATTGTAGATTA
>NW_021427481.1:0-251 GCF_001605985.2 Dendrobium catenatum
TTTGCCCCTTGAATTTCTGGCCGACTATTGGTTTTCCGAGCCTGGGAGTTTTCCCGTGTCTTTGGCGCCTTGTTTCCGTGCGGTCTCCTTGGCTCCCGTGGTTGCTCCTCAGTAAAAAGCAATAGGGTTTTATGGTTTGTGATGTTTGGAATTCCAATGAGAATTCAATGTTTGTGTCTTTTGGTATTCTCCTTTCATACCTATAAATATGAGAGGCTTGTAATGTTTAAAAAAAGTAGTAAATGAAATGT
>NW_021427482.1:0-227 GCF_001605985.2 Dendrobium catenatum
GACTGTTTTTGTTGTTGATTTTGCCCCCCAGTTGGAACAGCTTCTTCTCGGGCTGTTGGGTTCTTGATGAACTGCCGGAGATATCCTTGTCGAATCAATCTCTCAATTTCTTCTTTGAGCTGCCTACACGCTTCAGTAGTGTGCCCACGGCTGCGATGGAAGTGGCAATATTGCTCTTGATTTCCGACGTTGGGCTTTAAAGGGTGTGGCCATTTTACGTTCTCCTG
>NW_021427483.1:0-380 GCF_001605985.2 Dendrobium catenatum
TTTTTAAAATTTATTTATCTTAATGTGAGAAAATTACTTATTTTCCAGAATATATATATATATTTATCTATGCGAAAATTATATATAATATATTAAGCTATATTTCTAATGTTTAAAGTCACGACAGAAAAGACAAGTTAAGTATATATAATATAAATTTTAATCAAATCTAATTAAATTTAGTAATGCACTGTTTCCATGAAACATTAATAAATTCTTTATGATGGTTTGACATAAGAGATCATATACATTCAAGTTCACATGAATCAACTCTCTTGTACAATCCTAGGTTACTTTTTGTTCTATTTACAATATTTTCAAATCATATAGTTATTGTATGCTTTTTTTTATGTTGTAATTCTATAATTTTAGTGCGGTTG
>NW_021427484.1:0-775 GCF_001605985.2 Dendrobium catenatum
AGTTAAAGGGTAGGTGGTTGGGTGATGTAGGGTAGGTGATATTGAACATGGCCTTTAATACCTAGGCTACAATATGTTTTACCACTAGGTTCTTCTTTCTACATGCTCTAAGTTACCTAACAGTCATTTTTTTAATGAATTAGATTAGCATATATGCTACATTTAATTATGTTATGATCATACAAAAGTAGGTGACTACTGACAATATGGGTTAATTTTTATTATGTCTCATGCATTTAATACTGGTGTGCTAACAAGTAGTTGGTGGTGATTCATTTGTATGTTTCTTAGGGTTATATTTTTGGTAGTCCAACTATAGTGTAGGTTAGTTGTAGTGTTGTGTGGTTTAAAATCGGTGTTGGAAACATGCAAGTGTTCGTACATGCCTGTGTTAGTGATAGCTACTTGACACCTAATGACTAATGATTACATTATTGTTCTATCGCAATTTATGTGGAGGTTGGCAAAGAACTCTAGGAGAAGCTCAGAAGATAAGAGGTTCATGAAATTAGGAATTGAAGTGTTGTGCCAACAAATAGGTCTAATACTTAATAAGTTAGAGGTTCTTTGCTTACTACTTTTGAATATATGGTGGAAGTCCCCTTATATCTTAGGTATTCCTCAATATTCTCATTAGATAGGAATCACTAATGTCTTTGAGGGCAAGATAAGCCACTAACCATATGTCCTTTTTTGTTTTCCATCAACATGAGAAAAATTGCTTCATACAAAGAGTAAGAGATGGAAAAGGTGTGAATTAAAAGTGATATTTCTT
>NW_021427485.1:0-395 GCF_001605985.2 Dendrobium catenatum
TCTTCCAAAGGTGTCTCATGCACACCCTTTGATCGACATTTGGAATTAAACGCAACCTTAATAGTTTAATTAGCCCTTTGTCCATATCTGATATAAAGGCTAAATGTTCAATATCACATTAAAAGCTTCAGATAAATTTATCTAAAATCACTCCCAACTTTTCTCTGATTCAGATTTAGCAATGATGAATGCAATAGTACTGAATAGTCCATTATTCTCATCCAAATAATTCGCAAAAACTAGTGCACCAAAATATTTTGATATCAGATGACACACATCAATGCCAATTAAGTATCTACACCTTGTAAGCAAGCTAACAATGCAAATATTGAAACTAGCAAAAAATTTATTGAATGATTGGTTATGGTTGTCACTTGGAATGTTATATGAGAGCC
>NW_021427486.1:0-303 GCF_001605985.2 Dendrobium catenatum
TATTTTCTAAAACTGCTTTCTAGTATAAAAATTTCTCATACAAAAAATTTTTGTACTAAAATATTGCTTTATAAAATAGTAAGAAAGTTATCTCAAATGAAATCTTAATATATAGTCTGTTTAATATAAATTCTATCATGGAGTTCTAATATTAACATAATCAACGATTTTACCCATCTTCATATAATATTATGACGATATCTCACATAAATATTTTTCCAATTTAGAAGCAAGGTAGGAAACTGGCGTCTTTGGATATGGATAGCGTAGGGAAAAATAATAAGCTAGAGGAATTCCCTGATG
>NW_021427487.1:0-227 GCF_001605985.2 Dendrobium catenatum
CGGCGAGGTGGTAAATTTGAGCCTATTTGGGAAGGCCACTTCGCTGTATAGCGAGTTTATGAAGGTGGTGCCTACCTACTTGTTGATGCAAATGGCATTCACCCTATGCCTGTCATCAATGGGCAATACTTGAAAAAGTATTTTGCCTGAGTCTAGTACTTCACAGGGGGAACCTCCCTACCACCTGTAGATATTCCTCTGCATATATATCTCCTAGAAGGATTCCT
>NW_021427488.1:0-251 GCF_001605985.2 Dendrobium catenatum
AATTTATACGAGAAATCCGAAAGAAAAATCAACAAACCTTTTTTCTTTTCTTTCCTCGTCGGTTCTTCCCTTCGTTGCAAATTCTCTCAAACCTTTGCTTCTATAACAATAAGAACGAAAAGGAGTTGTTAAATCTTACCCTTCAACGCGTTCGTTTGCTAAAATTGGCGTAAGAAAGTCTCCCCAAGCCTTCGTGCGAAGATCCGATCGTCCACCCCCCCTTCCGCGCTCTATTTCGCGAAACAGCCAAT
>NW_021427489.1:0-282 GCF_001605985.2 Dendrobium catenatum
AGTTTGAACTGGCTTAAAGTCTGGATTAAGTTGGAGATTGAATTGCCTAGGAATCTAGACTAGACAAGTTTGAAGCTTGAGTGAGTTTAAAGTCTAAGTCGACTTGAGGTTTAAATTGATTTGAAATCTAGATGTGTTTGAAATTTGAAATTTGAATTGAGAATCTGGATTAGCATGAGGTCAGGTTTGATTTAAAGTCTAGAATGTTTTAAGATTTGAATTGATTAGAGGCTTGGATTAATTTCAATCTGGATTGGTCCTATAATCTAGAGAGACTCTAAG
>NW_021427490.1:0-625 GCF_001605985.2 Dendrobium catenatum
CCAAGTGGGGAAGGATGCGATCCACGTATTCCTTGACGGTGGCTTCGGATCCAAACCCGAGGTCAAAGAACGGTGAGCGGATGATGTCAACCTCCCCTTGAGAATTGAGAACGAGTCCATGATCAACCTCAGGATCGGCCATGTACCAATGGCGAGGTTGGGAGGAGTGGTTGTCTTCTTCTCTTGGCTTCAAGTGTCATGAGAGAACTAGGGGTTCACAAGAAGGTAGAGGGTTGGAGAGAGGGGCGGCTTGGAGGAGGGAGGATTAGGTTAGGTTAGGAGGGAGGGAGGAGAAAGTTTTAATCCCAAATCTGAAAATAATTTCAGGTTTTGAGTAAAAGTGGAGGGAATTAATTTAAACATCGATTTCAAATTAATTGCAATTAAAGCATTGAATAAGAAGTAATGGGGAGAAGCCCTAGTTGGGGCCGGCGGCATGGAGAGAGAGGGAGGAGGAGGGGTTAAGGGGAATTAAGTGCTTTCCAAACGAGCTTGGACAATTAGGAGGGAAAATAATGAGTCATCCTCAAATTAAATTTTGTTTGGATTTTGAATTTGAAAACTTTCCTTATTTAGATTTCGCAAATAAGGAAATTTTTTGAATTTCAAAATTCACCAATTCCTT
>NW_021427491.1:0-334 GCF_001605985.2 Dendrobium catenatum
ATATTTTTTTTTTTAAATTTCGACAGCCTTCCGGCGTCCTCTCCCCACCGAGGGAGAAATCGAGACGACATTTGCCAGTATTTTCTTCCAGGCCGGTCCTAAGGTTGACGGCGCGAGGTTTTGAATTAAAAACCATCTCGGTCGGACCTAAGGTCGACGACATGAGGTCTTCAATTTCATCCTGGTCGGATCTAAGCTCGACAACACGAGGGTTTGAATTTTAAAGCGAGCTTAAAAAAATGATTTATTAAAATTTGATTTAAAACCAGTGATTTATAATTTAATATGAAAAGGCTGCAACTAGTGTGCTACAGAACATTGTAGCATGCTTGCA
>NW_021427492.1:0-325 GCF_001605985.2 Dendrobium catenatum
CACGACGAGGCGGGGATACCCATAAGTACCCGCTTGCTGGGAAATAACTGTTTTTCTTGCAAAATACTTTCAAAAAATACTTTCTTGCAAAATATTTTTCAAAAAAATACTTTTTTTTTGCAAAAACACCCATACACGTTTTTCTTAGCGTGGTGGGGGATCAAAAAATTACACGGCCGCGATGTCCTCGAAAGAGCTCACCTACCATACACGCTTTTCTTAGCGTGGTGGAAAAGGCCCAGTTTTCCGTAGTTTTCCCTTAAACGGGGGAGACGCCGGAAGGCTGCCAAAATTTTGGGTGAACATAATGCTACATTTGGACTTG
>NW_021427493.1:0-276 GCF_001605985.2 Dendrobium catenatum
TATAGAGTAACCCTCAGGTGTGTTTTGGTTTCCAAATATAGCCATCTACATTAATCAAAAAGTAGTCTAAACTTATGATTTTGAAACAATGCTCTGATAGCACTTGTTGAAACTCGTTCACTATGAATTAGGTTGTTAAGCCTAAGTTTATGTTCCACGGCTAACCAAGAGGGGGGGGAGGGTGAATTTGTATTTTAAAAAATTAATCCCTCTTTTGAGTATTTTAAACCGATATTAAAATTTAATGAATTTTGTAGAAATAGTTTTTCAACCACA
>NW_021427494.1:0-301 GCF_001605985.2 Dendrobium catenatum
TGTGTATTCTTCTCTCATTTGTCTTGCGAGGTACATTGGGGTAATTCGCTAGCTTGGAGCTTTTAAGTGGCAGCGCCACAATCGGGGAGCATTTACTTATAAGCTTGTAAGTGGCAGCGCCACAGTCAGGTATAATCTCTGCAATTTGTAAAGTAGATTTTTAATTATATATCGAAACTGCTACACATCACACACAACTGGTTAATAGGTATTCTAGCATGTTTAGGTAGCTAGCCTTAGGTTAGTTCACTAGCGAAGCTTTGGCCCTATAGGTCAAAGCTTGCCCCCTTCTGTGAACCCT
>NW_021427495.1:0-453 GCF_001605985.2 Dendrobium catenatum
TTAACAAGTTTTTAGGTTGTACTGCGATAAATGGTATTCTTCTTAAGATGACTCTCCTTTATTGTTTAAGCAAAGGCCTTATACCTCTGTAATTTTTTATTTTATAACCATTATAAGTTTCTTTTGGACTTGTAGTGACGGCTTGCTTCCATCTTCATTAGTGTAGGCCACTTGAAATAAACTTTATTTTAAATATTTGTCATTATGTTTTTAAACAACTCATTGAAAAAAAGTAGAAGGATGTTAACATACCACATAAGAGTTTAGAATAATTGATGTCTCTAGGGATTAATAAGTGCTTATTACCTAAATTTATTTCCTCAATCAGAGAGTCAATTTTCTTAATTTTTTTCTCAATTTAAGAAAATATATTATTGTTACTATTGTTCCTATTCCTAAAAGATGAAGATAAAATGTTTAATAGGGTAATCAAATTCCAACAAAAATTATTGA
>NW_021427496.1:0-343 GCF_001605985.2 Dendrobium catenatum
TCAATGAATGTGATATTTGTAATAATTGTTAAGAGTTGTGAAAACAATTATGAGTCGGGATACTCTTATCCAACTCAGACTCCAAAAGAAGAAGGCATTCCTAAAGGGGAGAGTCTTCTTCCATTTGGAAGACTGAGTGGGATGGCTTTAGATATCCAAAGAGAAAAGGCAATACACCCCCATACTGGGGGAATTGTCTCTTTATTTGGATATTCAAGCCACGACGGATCCAATGAGTCCAAGGAGGAGAGATCCAAGGAGTCCAAGGAGGAGAGATCCAAGAAGTCCAGGGAGAAAATATCCAAGAGACTAAAGATTTGAAGACCCAATATCCCACTCAAAG
>NW_021427497.1:0-2723 GCF_001605985.2 Dendrobium catenatum
TGGTTTGAATGGTTGTTAATCGATTGATAGATCCCAGCTTTTTTGGATGGGAAGTCAAAATCGCGGTCTTTTAAAGATGCTTTGTCGAGGGCTTCGGCCTCTCTAGATTTTCCTCCGCTTAAGATCACCTCACATCATGGTTTAACGTCTTTGTGGATTTTGTATGAGAAAATGCTAGCTCTTACGGCCCCTTTTGAATTTGCTCATGTTGGGAAATTTCCTGGGCGGCATTCACCCCTCTATGCGATTTGAAAATTCTTCTTTAACTTGAAACTCTTTGGAGATTTTTTTGTTACTTTGCTTAATCCTAAAAATGTGCTGATTAAGTTAGTGAATGACCTAAATTATTGTAGGGTTTTCTCACACCACTCTTACTTTGTAAGCAACTGCTTTATGAAGCTTTTCAAGTGGACTCCCCATTTTGATGTCACTATGTAATCCCCTATCATTCCTATCTAGGTTTCTTTTCCCAACCTTCATCCCCATCTATTCTCCCCCCGCATACTGCATGGTTTGGAGTCCTTATTTGGCCGCCCCTTAAGAACGGATAATGTTACCATTAATGGAACAAGGTTTTTGATTGCTCATATTATAGTTGAGTTAGATGTTACTAAATGCTATCCTGATCAAATTTGGCTGGGTTTTGAGCCTATTGGTTACATTCAATGTGTCGAGATGGAAGATTTTTCATCTTATTGTAGTCACTGTAAAGTGTTGGGTCACTCGAAAGTTGAATGTTATATATTGCATCATCATTTGGTTGTTGATGTTGCTAATGACATGGTAAATGTGGGGATTTCAGATGAAATTTCTTCGAAAGCTTTTGTGAGTACTGTTGGTCTTCCTGTTTGTGCGGAGGAGGTGCCTCAAGTTATGAATGATTTATCTCATGTCATTGTGGGTGTGGATTTACCTTTGCATAATTTTGATGTTGGGAATGTGGTTGTGCCTTTTCTAAATCAGGTGTGGATGAATTCGCTTGCTATCTCTAGTGATGTTGGCTCTCCTATCATTGTGGGTAATTTGGTGGTCAATCTGGAACCTTCTCTGGGTATGGCCCTAGCTATTTCTGGTGATGTGGGGATTTGTGATAGTTGTGGTTCCTGCTAAAGTGGTTGATGAGTGTGAGGTGGATAGGGTTTTTTTCAAGCAAATTTGATGGCAGAGAATGAATTATCTACTGATTTGAATCTGTCTATTGAATCTTCTATGGATAATGTTGATATGTCGCATGTGGGGTCTAAAGGAAATGAATCTCTTGTTGATGTGTCTAATGATCTGATTTCTCCTAATATTTTGAATGCTCAATTGATTTCGAGATCGTGGAACACTTGCTTGGAACAGTCTGACTGGCTGGATGAGTCGGCTGGAACCCATTGCGAGGTTGAGGATGACATGGGGGCTGAGCAGGCTGAATCTTTTCATGAGTTGTATGGGCTGGAAGTGAGTCATATTGTTGATAATACTTTCTCTCGGGTTGGGAAACGTCGTAGGCGCAAATCAAAAAAACAATTGTGGTCTGTGTTGTGCTCGTTGGGCTCCTAGCTTTGGTTTCTTTTTTGTCTGTGGGTTGTTGGTGGTTGGATCTTTATTGTTCTTGCGGGTATTGCTGGTTGTGTGTGTGGGGCTACGGTTGGGGTTGTTAGATGATTTCGTTTTTCTTCTTGGGGGTTTCTTCCTTGCTTTTGTTGTTCAATGGTTTGGCTTTTGATGGTTGTGTGTGTCTTCTGGCTCTTGTTTGAGTGCTCTCGGCTTTCCTTATTTGTTTTTGTTTGTCTTTTTTCTCAATGGGTATGCATGTTTCCAATTGTTATTGTGGCTTCCAGTGGTGCTGTGATCTGATGCTACTTATCTATTTTGGTTTTAGTCTTTTATTCCCTTATGGTGTTATTTCGTTATTTCCCTTTTGTTTATTGTAATTAGCTAGATCATTAGCTCATAGGTTTTACTTCAAAATTTGTATTTTAAGAGAGTTTTTGATCCTTTAAGGAAGTACTTTTATCATTTGTGAAACACATAGTGGTGTGGGTTTTCCCAAAAAACAAAAATTTTATGAAATAAAATAATAGCCTTACAAAAACCACATGAGTAAAGAAACACATCTCAATGAGCTTAATAAGCACTTTTAGAGTTCAAAATGACATTGATCTACAAAACAAATTGTTTTTTTTAAATCCCAGCCATCCCTAAGCATTTTGATCCCACTTTTAGGATAGGGATCCATGGGAGGCTCACTTGGATTGCACAGATCTCCGCCGTCCCTTGGCATTTTGATCCCACGACTAGGATGGGGATCCATGGGAGGCTCACCTAGATTGCGCCGATCTTCTTCCATATTTAGGAGGCTGATTTAGAAAGAGTTTTATTAGAGCAATTATGTATGATTAAGTAAATATTTGTTTGTTTATTAAGATATCTTGTATATATCTAATAAATAGTGGCAAATTTGAGCAATAAAATTAAGCTTTTTTTCTCTCCAATTATTTAAATTTAATATGGTATCAGAGCCTTCATTGCCATTAGCAAAATTTTGAGTTTCCTTTTTCTACTATCATGCCTTAATTGTCGGTCTTCCCTTATTGTTGTTATCCTATCTATAACCAATAAACCCTTGACTGCTACTCTTCTTGATATAGCCTTTATCGCTACCCTTTTTCACTGCAATGTCTAAAGAAAATTCCTCTCAAAGCTTTGACCAAGTGGAGGGCTCTATGGTGCACGAA
>NW_021427498.1:0-294 GCF_001605985.2 Dendrobium catenatum
TTAATGAGAAGTTTTATGATTTTTCTGTTTCTGAACATAACAAGTTAGACTCTGTTTCAACGAAGGCATTTCCTAAACTCCCTATGAAACCAATTCTAGACAATTGCAAGGAAACTGTTTTAT
Source organism: Dendrobium catenatum (assembly GCF_001605985.2). Taxonomy (NCBI): domain Eukaryota; kingdom Viridiplantae; phylum Streptophyta; class Magnoliopsida; order Asparagales; family Orchidaceae; genus Dendrobium; species Dendrobium catenatum. The sequence continues at coordinate 124 of NW_021427498.1, forward strand.
AAAATGCCGCTGCTAAGAAGACTCCTGAAGAAAACAACCTGATTTGAAATGAAGCAGGCTCCAGCAATAGCGCTAATTCTGATTTAGCTCAAAATAATTCTTCCATGATGAACTCTTCTGATTTAAACCAAGTACGACAATGCAATAATGGAGACCTGGGAATGTATCAAG
>NW_021427499.1:0-227 GCF_001605985.2 Dendrobium catenatum
TGAAAATCCTAAGCTAACCATGCTATGATACCAGATGCTGTAGGATTAAAATGCTTGCAATAATTTTGATAAGAGCTTGCACAACTTATTGATTAGAATAACAATAAGTAGAACTACTAGCAAATAAAACGATGAATTAAAACATAAGAGCGGTCACTTTCGTTTAGGCTAAGTTGCACATCAAGAGCTCTGAGTCATCAAAATAACATAGGAAATCAATATCATGC
>NW_021427500.1:0-217 GCF_001605985.2 Dendrobium catenatum
TGTTTTGATTGAGTTTATTTTAGAGTCTGTGATTTTGCCTTTGTTTTTTGTGTTTTGAATGTTTTGTTTGTTTTTCTTCAATAAAAAATTCAAAAAATCCAAAAATGTGTGGAAATCGTCCGGGTCGAATTTTTTCGTAATTGATGATGTGTGTTAAATTCAGTTTGCGTGATATGAAATGTTTTGAGAGAAATTTTTAATGTACTTCGTCTGTACG
>NW_021427501.1:0-219 GCF_001605985.2 Dendrobium catenatum
GATAATTTTTGAAGAATATGAATACACAATATAAATAATAATTAATGACATATATCTTAAGACCATAGAAAAGTTTTGAGGACTTAATTGTCCTAGGACATGACCCTAGGACAAGATGGTCAATTTTGAAAAATAAAAATTATTAAACTTTCAATTTAAATTTCTATGAGAGACAAATTTAGATTTTTAAACTTGATGTGTGATAAAATGATTACTTTC
>NW_021427502.1:0-211 GCF_001605985.2 Dendrobium catenatum
GATCCGAAGGTGATCCCCCCCGCCGGTGGGCTCGTCAGCAGGGACTCCGGGAGTGTCACCCGCGAGTCAGAGCCAAAACAGAAAGTAACGGACGGACCGGAATACGCCATTGCACTGTCTGCTAACACAAACTGCAACAATTAGCGCAAAACAAAGCTACCGGAAGGAACGAGCGAGAAAGGGACGAATAGCCTGTAAAGGCTGGAAGAGG
>NW_021427503.1:0-343 GCF_001605985.2 Dendrobium catenatum
TCAAGCTCTTCCATCCGTAAGCGAGTGTTCTGATCTTATGTGAGATCATATTGAATAGCTACTCGAATATATTTTTGGATCTTTAAGAGCTTGAATCAAAGTTTCTCGAAGATCCTTTGACATTAGCAAAGCTTCATATACACTGAGCTGTGCAGGAATTTTTCTTAAATGAGATAAGTATTATAATCTACTCCCTTGCTTTGCGTAGATTTCTTCTTAGGATAATTAGGAATGACATCTTCAGTTCGGCGTTTGCGAAGAACCAGCGGACCACCTATACGCGCTCTTGTAGCACGGTAGGAGGGAGCCCGGTGCGATGAACCGGCGCACCACCTATATGCGC
>NW_021427504.1:0-671 GCF_001605985.2 Dendrobium catenatum
CCGGACACGTCCCGTAAGCTCCTTCTTCACAAGCTTTTACATGTTCCGTCACTAACCCATAACCTACTCTCGGTTTCTAAGCTAACAGCTGAAAACAAAATTTCTATTACTTTCGATGCTAATGGTTTTACTATGAAGGATCTCCGGGACCAACAGCCTCTTCTTCGTGGTCAACTACGTAACGGGCTCTATAGCATTCGCCTCTCGCCGGAGACTCGTCCGACGGCTCTCACGTCCACCGTCTCCTCTCCGGCCACCTGGCACTCTCGCCTTGGTCACCCGAACAAGGACACTATCTCTATATTAGCTAAACATGTTTCGGAAATTTTACCTGTACCTACGTCGTTTCTTTGTGATTCTTGTAACCAGGCAAAGAGCCATAAACTTGTTTTTAATAAAAGAATCTCCAATTCAACTGCACCCTTTGAATTGCTTCACACGGACATTTGGGGTCCGGTATCGACTCCCTCGTTTGATGGTTTTCGATACTACATTATTTTTGTGGATGACTACACTAGGTACTCCTGGATTCACTTCCTCTACACAAAGCAAGAGGCTCTTTCCAAATTCAAAATACTCTGCAACCTCATACAAACGCAATTTCATACCAAGCCCCGCATCTTAAGATCCGATGGAGGCGGCGAATTTACCAGTCGAGCATTCAAAACATA
>NW_021427505.1:0-465 GCF_001605985.2 Dendrobium catenatum
ATTAATGTAATTGAAGAGAGAGAGGGGGCCATTAAGGGGCCGGCCACATGACTAGGAGAGAGGAGCTTGGGTTTTAATGCGATGGGGACCACAAAATTAATCACAGATTTTATAAAATCTGAAACTAAAATTTCAGTTTCAATAGAGAAGGAAGGTTCCTAAATTAAATCAATCAATTGGATTGAATTTGAATTTCAAATTCGAAATTCAATTCCAATTTTAATTGATTGCATGAATTAAGGAGGCAATTTAGGAAACTCTTAATGGCTAATGAAGCTCTCAAATTTCAGATTTGAAATTCGAATGAAGAGGGGGAGAAGGAGGCAGCGGCAAGGTGGGAGGGGACCGGTGGACTGGGGCTGGCCGGCAAATGGGGCTGCAGGCCGTCAGGTTGGGGGGTGCAGTTCGGCGGTCTGGGCGACCCAAAGGGGGGGGTGGCGGCCGTGAGTAAGGGAGAGGGGAGAG
>NW_021427506.1:0-286 GCF_001605985.2 Dendrobium catenatum
TATAAAGCCCAACACCTAGATTAAGTTGGAACACTTCTGGATGGTTCTGGAATCTCAAAGTGTCCCCTACCTCTCCTCCCTTAACTCTGTTAATAACTGTTCAACCTTGATCCATTCCCTCTTGATTTTCCAAAATTCATTCATTTTTTGTATCACTCATAGAAGATCTAACAAAATTTCGTCACTATTTTAATCGAAAGTTTTCGTATGGGATTTTGTCTCCCTACGATATAATTAACTACGAGGGCCTGCGCTCGTAGGAGATTTGGAACCACACATGCACCTG
>NW_021427507.1:0-213 GCF_001605985.2 Dendrobium catenatum
TAATAGGACACAATGGAGAAAAAAAATTCATGTAGCCAACCCCACGTAGTAAGATAAAGGCTTGATGTTGTTGTTGGATACATTTAAAAGTTCAGTATTTTATATTATTTTCTACAAAAGAGGGCCAAGGTTGATTTAAAACCAGGAATTGAATTTAGAAACTTAACAAAATATTATTCAAGTGATGAAATTGCAAATTCAATTTTGTTCTCA
>NW_021427508.1:0-817 GCF_001605985.2 Dendrobium catenatum
GTCTCTCAGGCATATTTTGATGATGTGGACCATTACAAAATCATAAGAGCAATGTGCAAGCTTTCTTGTAGTATTTGTGATAATAATGAACCTGGTCAAAAGAGTGATAGCAGTAACAGAAGGAACAAATTTCGGAGTATAGAGCAGTTGAAAGGTCATCTCTACCATCAGCACAAGATGTTCATGTGCAGCTTATGTCTGGAAGGTAGAAAGGTACATATTGCTTTTATTTTTATTTTTATGCAATATCTTGTAATCCTAAAAGTCACGTGTCATGCGCTTAGAAGTCTAATACATATATATTTCAATTATCTGCTTGCTTTCTTTGAATTAAATGCTGCACATTTTCCTCGTTTTCCTAACTCGTGAAACATAATGCTGCAATTGTTACCTATTATTGTGCATCAAATTTGTTGTAGTAATGTCTTGGTATTTAATAACGGTTGCAACTTTTCTCTCAATAAAGTTTTTTATTATTGGGGAATCTTAGTAAACTTTTCATCAAACCTGAGTATCTTTATGTTTGGATTAATAATAACCTCGGTGTCTTTTTTTAAGATAATGATTTTTTTTTTGTTTCCTGTTTATTTAATAGCATTCCAAAGCCTCACAATTCCTAATAGCATATTTGTAGGTTTAGAATTATCTTTTTCTTGGAGTATGTGTGATCTCATCTTAGCAAAAATTAAAACGTGTAAATGATGCAGGACTACTTAGATGAGATGCTTATGTATTCATTTAAGCATTGCACAACTCTTAGATTAGAATAAATTTAGAAAACAATTACTAGCAATTCTCAACGAAGGTTCAAAACAAA
>NW_021427509.1:0-241 GCF_001605985.2 Dendrobium catenatum
ACCCTAAGAGAGGGCCAACAAAATACCCGCAACCACCGAAAGGTTTGGGCTCTCGGTTGTACCTTTCTTCTATTCTCTTCCTAACTTTTTTCTTCTTTCTTCCCCCATATCTTCGCCCTCTTGATTTCCCTTACCACCACCTTTCCCCTCTCTTCTTCCCTAACCGAACCCCTACCTACTCCATAGCCACTGGCCTCCCTTGGCTCCCATAGCTGCCGGCCGACCCTCCAAACCCCATAGC
>NW_021427510.1:0-419 GCF_001605985.2 Dendrobium catenatum
CGATGCTTTCGTTCTGCTATGCCGTTCTGCTCGGGGGTGTGAGGGCAAGAAAGACGATGTAGAATACCGTGATCTTGAAGATAATTCCTGAATGCTGAGCTTAGGAATTCTCCTCCACCGTCCGATTGAAGCTTTTTAGGTACACAGCCGAACTGATTTTTAATGAGACTGCAAAGAATCTTGAATTTGGAAAAAGTTTCTTGTTTAGTTTGCATAAAATAAATCCATGAGAATCTTGTAAAATCATCTATAAATATGACATAATAGCGAAATCCGTCATTTGAGGTCGTAGGAGCCGGACCCCATATGTCCGAGTGGATTAGTTCAAATGGAAAATTTGAGACAGAAATTCTTTTATTAAAATGGAGCTTGTGGCTCTTAGCTACATTGCAGGAATTACAAAAAGAATTTAGAGAAGA
>NW_021427511.1:0-203 GCF_001605985.2 Dendrobium catenatum
GTATGGGGTCTCACACCAAACCTTAATATACTAAAGAGGTGGCAAAGATATGAAGGGGGGCCGATAAATTTAAATCAAACACTAACTAGCTAAGATCCTTGGTGATAGGAAGCAGCACGACTCACACCTATTCATAAAAGATCATAATTTGTAAAATTTGGATTGTCCTAATGGTCTAAGGAAAGGAAGTACGTGGTTTCACA
>NW_021427512.1:0-221 GCF_001605985.2 Dendrobium catenatum
CCGCTAACGAGCAGAAGTCTGACGACATGGAGAAGTATGATGTCGGGTAGAAGTCCAACGACAGGCAGAAGTCCGTAGTCGGGTAGAGATGCAGCGTCAAGTAGAAGACCGACAAAGATTCGTCGACGGGCAGAAGTTCGATGACGAGTAGAAGTCCGCTGACGAGTAGAAGTCCGACGACAGGGAGAAGTCCGACGTAATGTAGAAGTTCGGCCTCGGGC
>NW_021427513.1:0-206 GCF_001605985.2 Dendrobium catenatum
CTCTTTCTTTCTCTATTACCTCTTTCTCTCTCTCTCTCTCTTTCTCTTTTGCCTCTCTCTTTCTCTCTCTCTCTCTCTCTTTCTCTCTGTCTCTCTCTCTATTGCCTCCTTCACTCTCTTTCTTTCTCTATTACCTCTTTCTCTTTTGCATCTCCCTTGCTCTCTCTCTCTCTCTCCCCCACCCTCCCTCTCTCTCCCTCTCTCTC
>NW_021427514.1:0-472 GCF_001605985.2 Dendrobium catenatum
TCACAATTCATATAAGGGTTCATTTAGTTGCTTGTAAGTAATGTTGATATTATAGCCAATATTAATTAATGAATAAAACCAACTGAATAATGGAATGAGCAAATTTCATTATTTTTCAAAACATATTTGCTATGATCAACCAGCAAATGGGATCTCAAACAAGGATTTGCAGGATCAATAAGATGGTAGTATTCATTCAAAATTTACAAAATTAATTTTCACTAAAATTTAATATGTTGTTTTATGAAGCGCCTAATTATTTAAACAATCGGTAAGTGCAAAAGCATATTTCCACCCAATAAAACATGACGCCAACAAATCAGAATGATCGCCTGAAACTGATACTAAAAAAAAAAAGACGAAGCGGCTCTACGACACGTTAAAACAAAACCATACTAAACAATAATTCGACGATAAAGTCCACAATGGGAGCAGATAAAATCTGTGGGTTCGAACAATAAGATTCTAACAG
>NW_021427515.1:0-228 GCF_001605985.2 Dendrobium catenatum
TTTTATTTTGCTTAAATAAAGAAAATTACATAATTTGATCCTTGACCTGCTACAGTAAATGATGTAGAACGAAAATGCCGGCTTTGCTTGGGAGAGGATCTTCTCTCCAAAATCTGAAATAAGTTTCTTGTACAACCTTGGAGGGAAGAGTGCCCGTAACCCAAAACCTGAAGTGATTCTTCAGATTTTCTAAACAGCAGTTGAAGGTCTTCCAAGGGTGGAGGAAGT
>NW_021427516.1:0-372 GCF_001605985.2 Dendrobium catenatum
AGATATTTATAACATTCAAAAAGTTACATAGTGAAAGTTTTATCAATACAAAATTATTCATATTTTTCTGTAATAGAAACACAAATTTAATAAAAAAAATACCAAAAATACAAAATATTTGAAATCATAAATAGGGTAAAGGTTCCTTACATCGAGACGAGCAATTATCCCAATAGGCTCGACTGACAAAAATTACTCCATGGCCTCCAAATCCAAGCTTTTAGTTTCTCTCCTCTCATTTCTCTCAAATTTTCTAAACTAATCTCTATTAACTGAAATCTTATGGAGACAGGCTTTTACTAAATATTTTAATGCCTTCAGATATTTTTGAATAAAATATAATATAATTATATAATATAATAATATAATTTA
>NW_021427517.1:0-234 GCF_001605985.2 Dendrobium catenatum
AGAAAACAAAATGCTCTTATCTCGATCCATGTGCAGGTGTAACTTCTTAACGCTAAAACTTCGAGAACTTGTTTTCGTTGTTTGCGGCGGATCGAAAAACCGCCCATACATGTTTTATTATGCATGGTGGAATGAGACCCTAGTGTGAGGAGGCGGGTAATCACCTAAAGCCCAACTTCAATGTTTGTGGCGCACCGAAAAAATTGCCTATACACGTCTTTATTGCACGTGGTG
>NW_021427518.1:0-652 GCF_001605985.2 Dendrobium catenatum
AACCGAGCAGGTTTGGATCAACCCGAGCCATCTTCAAACCCAGATCAAATTGGATCCAATTGCCACCTGCATTGGGTGCACCAGACCCAGACCTATCTCCCACACCGAACCCAGGGTATGATCTGACCTGGCCGGATCGGGCTCAATTCGACTCGAACCGAGCAGGTTTGGGTCCAATCTAGCCACTAGTTTGATCCAGACCTTCCCAGGCAAAATTGGCTCCACCCTTGGCTCCAGCACGTCCACATCGGCTTCCCCCGGTCAACCCGACCCAGACCATGGCCGGCGGCGGTCGGAGCCAATGGAAATTGAGCTCCGGTGGTCCCCCCAGAGAATTCATGGCTCAAGGCTGCTGTCTACTAGTTTAATCCCCACGATCTCCCCTGGACGTCGCCATCGTCCACCTGACAGCCATCCGAGCCCTCTCCAGCTCAATCTCGGCTGTCCAAGCTCCCGAAAGGTGGCCAAATACCCTCGAGCTCGCCAGACCTCCAGAAGAATTGGCATTCGCTCTCGATCAATTCCTAGAGCTCCTTCGAACTCCCAGACGCTTCCTCCGAGATCCCAGATCGATCCCTCCTTCTGTTCAAGCAAGCGCTCGTGAAAGCTTTCGGCGTCCTGCTCGAAGTCACACCTCCGGCCGTCCTCCGGT
>NW_021427519.1:0-311 GCF_001605985.2 Dendrobium catenatum
CAATACAACAGGCCAAGTACTGTGAGTTGAAGTCATTATCTCAGATGGATTAAATCCATCTGATGCTAAACCCAATCGTACATTTCTAGGATATGTAGCAAAATTTGTATCTTGATAGTCTAAGTCTTGCCAAGCTGGAATGTCAGCCGGATACCTCATGCAACCATCTTTTATGCGATCTTCTTTATTCCATATCATATATGATGCAGTCTTAGATGACATGAACAATCTCTGCAATCTTGATGTTAATGGGAAGTGCCACATGACTTTTCCTGCCACCTTTTTCTTTTTTCTACTTGATATATCTTTTG
>NW_021427520.1:0-348 GCF_001605985.2 Dendrobium catenatum
TCTAGCCATCTAGGCTTCATCCAACGATCCTCTTTTCAGAAGCACAATAGCGATAGCGATAGTGGGTGACCAGCATTGGCAGCAGCAGTGGCAACTGGATGACCAACAACGAAAGCGGGACGGCTAGCATCAGTAGCCGGACATCCATCATCGAAAGCATGACAAGCGGCGAACTATCACGGACGCGACAAATGAACTGTCAAATGCAACAATGGTGATATTTGAAGTGATGGACATGACCCAGGTCGTGCGGATGCAATAGAGTCGATTCTTGGGTCAAAATCAAGTTTATTTTGGGTTTCTAGGTCAACCCGAACATGACCCAATTTACAAACAAATCAAAATCTC
>NW_021427521.1:0-230 GCF_001605985.2 Dendrobium catenatum
CAAATGTAGCCCTAGAATATATCATTTCTTAAGTCTTAGAATCAAAATATAACCTCCAATACCCTGCTCCACCAAACTTCCAACCTGCTTTCTACTGCAGTAATTCCTTTCATGCTCTTCACAGTACTCATTTCCATCCGGGGGATGGGGAAGCATATGGGGAAAAGGAGGAGCAGGCTCCTGCACCTGCTCTTGCACCTATTTCTGCACATACTCCACACCGCCAGCAC
>NW_021427522.1:0-301 GCF_001605985.2 Dendrobium catenatum
ACAAATCATCATATGCCACACTAAATACAATAGACTCGAGAAAGGAAAAAGATTACAAACTGACACAGGTCTAGTCTACCCAATCTTGAGCTGGTTTCATATTACAGTCTGATAGTGTGGACCTGAAACATTAGTAGAAAGAAGTCATAGAGAAAAAGAATGTTTGATATCATCAAAATCATAAGCCATAGATCTGCAACAATCTCCCCCTTTTTTATGATGGCAAACAATTCAATTTGAATTTTCAAAAGAAAGCAATTTCTCATAAAATTTGAATTTTCTAAGGAAAGCAATTTCTCCT
>NW_021427523.1:0-1181 GCF_001605985.2 Dendrobium catenatum
CATGCTTGGTGATTTCAACTTTTTGTTTGAAGATAAAGGAACAAATTATAGAGTGATCAGAATTAAAGAATATGTTGGCGAGGAAGTAGTGGAATGTTTATTTATTGTAGAGATAGACGAGGTTAAGGATAAAACCAAATTGTGTTGAGGCAAATAAGTTCATTACCTGAAAGATAAGCTGTTCTTGGATTAGGATTCCTAAGGGTGTGATCTTCGCAGAGGCAAACCTAGGAAATGATTCCTCATTTGCTTAGAATAGAAATTTTCAGAGGAATTTCAATGTGGTTTCTTTGCTAGAACCTTTTGTCTCTGGCTTGAACTCGCCATTTGGAAGAGGGTCTAGAGTACGAAAGAGATTGAAAGTGGAGTTTTGAGTGTGACTGTTGAGTTCAAAAGCCCTTCTATTTATTGAAAACAATACGTTCGTACTAGACAAAAAAATTTCGTCCCGTACGAAATTTTCAATTCATCCTGTATGAAAAAAATTTGTTTGGACGATCCAAAGCATCAAAATGAAACGTCTTTTTATAATCAACACAACTTACGAAGCATCCTTTCATATAGACTTTTGACCAGTTTGATCGTACAAACGAAGACATGTTCGTCCTGGGACGATCAGAACTTATATCATTTTAATGGAAGTTAAAACCGTCCCCTACATCAAACCGACATGTGTTCATCTAGACGAACCAAAGGTTCGTACGTGCGAAGTTCGTATTAAAAACTACCTTATCCATTCAACCGCTTTATTCATTCATCCTGTCGTTTGAAAAACATTTTGTCCCAGTTGATCGTGACGATCGTACATATGAAGTGACAATAAAACACAGAAAACTGCACTCAAACGGTTCAAAATTCGACAGTTTGTCACACTACACAAATTATCCCGTACGAAAACATTTCGTCCCAGAGGAATGTCACTCAAAATTTTTAAATTTTGTACTCAATCAAAAAACTTAAACACAAATACACTAAAAACACAAAACAACGAAAAAATACAAACTCTCAATAAAGAAAATCACACAAACAAGTTCATGAACACATAAAAACACAAACACATTTAACTAGTAAACAAACATCAATGTTGCAAAAATATATTTTTTTTAAGCATTCAAATCAATCACACCAAGCCTTGTTCTTAATTCACTGAAAGTATCAAAGGCTAAAGGTTTTGTAAAAAT
>NW_021427524.1:0-220 GCF_001605985.2 Dendrobium catenatum
TCCTAAATAATCATATATAATATTTTATATCTAAATAATAATATCACAACTACTCTCTCTTGAGTACAAAAGAATAACTAAAAGAAGTAGAACCTGAAGAATCCTGACCAGCCTCACACTCCTGCTCTCTAGCCCTTCCTAAAATCATTTAATCACATATAATGAGCTTAAAAAACCCAACATATCACCAAAATATATAACTAAATTCAGAGCACGGTAA
>NW_021427525.1:0-330 GCF_001605985.2 Dendrobium catenatum
GGTGGGAGACAGGAGGTCCCCCACCACAAATTGGAACGCCCAACTCCTTGTACTTCTGGTGAATATGTGCTGATAAGAGCTCAGAGCAAAGAATGAACAGATATGGTGATAAAGGACACCCTTGTCTGAACCCACAATTAGCAATAATCCCCTCCTTCAACTGCCCATTGATAAGGATTGTAAACTTAGGATTTTGGATACAGTTAAGCACCCAAGAAATGAACCTTGTAGGAAACCCCATTCGTTTGAGCACAATCTCCAAAGTCCTCCAATTCATCTTATCATATGCCTGTTCCATATCCACCTTCAAAGCCAAGAAACCCACAGCTG
>NW_021427526.1:0-227 GCF_001605985.2 Dendrobium catenatum
CTAGTATATTTTATTATTATTATATTATTATTTATAAAGAGACGTGGCAAGTTAATTGGGATGAGAAGGTTGTGGTCCCTACCGTGTACGTCCACGTCAACTTTGTGCCGTGGGTATAATTCAAATCAAGGTTCATTTGCCAACGTGTAAGATATATATATTGAGTGGGGCAAAATAAATAATTTATTGTCTAAATCTTATATCGAAATTATGCACATACACAAAGA
>NW_021427527.1:0-1430 GCF_001605985.2 Dendrobium catenatum
TAATGCCAGGGTGCAAATGTAAGGGGAGGGAGAAATAAATACAGGGATTGAGCAAGAATTAGCTATTAAATAATTTACGTTTAAATAAAGATGAAGTAGTAGAATAGAATAAAAAGAGATTAGTTTGGGTATAAGAGATTTGACAGGGTGATAAAGGAAAAAGAAATTTGTCATTTAATCATAATTAAATTCATAATGCAGGGGAATAAATGGCAATGAAGCCAAATAGATTCTAAGATGATCGGTAAAATAAATAATACACAAGGGTAAATGGCAAAATTGAAAAAAAGTTCGTAGTGAGGATAATATCAGTAGTAGGGCTAAATCAGACGTCCGATCTCGGTGTAGTATAGTCGTCTCTGATAGACGCGCCGGAATCTCCTGTCGATTCCCCCATCATTAATTGCCATCACATCACCTGAAAAGTCAATAACCTACTTCTGCAGGTTTGAGAGGCCAATTTGCTTGATCTTTCATCATAAAAAGATCATATTTTTTTGCTTCGCCATTTCGATAGTAAAGCTAATAAGTTCACCAAGCAGGCTCTTCATAAATTGGTTAGATGGATTAGTCATATTTTTTTTTGCTTCTTTGAGGTTAATTTTGGTGTTTGCTCCAAGGACCGCAAAAAGCCACTTGTGTGAACATATTATATCACTTAGATTTTCCCATTTTTTCTTTTCATGATTATTTGGGTAGCCAATCATCAATTTTTTCCTATGTTGGCTGCTCTTCTAAGGGGTTTTAAGATCTGTGAATGTTGTCACCATGCTTGTAACACTGCTTCCATTTTGGGTCCTCTACTGCTCGCAAATTCCACCACAGGTTTAAGGAAGATTAAAAAGGTACTCCCCCCTTCAATGTACTCATATATCAAGGGGATACAACGGAGTTTCCAATTTCCTGGTTAACAAAGGACGCCTTTCCAAACAATTCCAAGTTCTTTCCCATTTGCAGACTCAAGGGATCTTGCTAGTCTTAGATTGGATAGACTTGGTAATACAGACTTAAGAACTTGGAAATTGTATTTTGTAATTATATTTTTGGAATGTGATGTACTAGAGTCATCAGTAGGGTCAACGTGTTGCTAACAGACATTGAATCCAAAATCCAATTAAATGTAGCGAGCATGAATTGATATGACAAAAAGTTGGGAGGGGTAATTTAGGGATGTGTTGGGATGTTGGGGTGGTATGAAGGGAGGCTTAGGGTTCATTTTTTGGGTATCATGTGAAGAAAGTTCTTTCTCTTTTCCTTCTTGTTTTCTCTAGGGTTTCTTTTGGGAGATTTGGTCCCTCTCGAAGTGGACTAGCTTTGTCTTTTGTTTTTTCTTGAAGATTAATGCAAAGCTCTTTTGTTCTTCCTCTCATTCTTCTTGTTTTGGGTTAACTTTAATTTGGTGGAGAAATTTCATCCTTGAAGGAAAATTA
>NW_021427528.1:0-237 GCF_001605985.2 Dendrobium catenatum
GCAAAGATGGAGCTTTTGGGATGATAATTATTTTGTTGCAGAAGCTGATAATTGTAGAGACGTGTGAGAAAATAACGTTTAGCCATTTCTGCTTGGCAGAAGCAGCATGAATTGTTTGACCCCAATGTTTCTTTTTTTTTTTTACAGCAGTATGAATTGCTGTTGTTTAATAAAATTTAGCCTCAGTGTTATTTGCTTTTACGTTTGAAATTGGTTATATTCCAAAATAATCTCTTG
>NW_021427529.1:0-226 GCF_001605985.2 Dendrobium catenatum
AAATTGAAAGATCAAAGCAAAATGATAATTACAATAAAATGGCTCTTAGTGTATTGTGATAAGGAGTTGATTCTATATATTTTATATATATTCAACTTTAAACTATTCTTTTCATAATAGAGGGACACATTTATTCAAGAGCACCAAATTGCCAACCTTACTACTTTACATAAGTAGAATGATGAGTTTCTTATTGCCAATTTTGTCTCCAACCTTCACCCTTCCT
>NW_021427530.1:0-214 GCF_001605985.2 Dendrobium catenatum
TCAAGGAGATCCGGTTCTCTTCCGACACTTGGAGAGTTTGAACAGCCGAAGGGTTCTCTGCCCCCACTAGGAGAGTGTGAAAGGATGGAAGGGTTCTCTGTCTACACAAGGAGAGTGTGAAAGGACGGAAGGGTTCTCTGCCCACACTAGGAGAGTGTGAAAGGACGGAAGGGTTCACTTCCCACACTAGGAGAGTGTGAAAGGACGGACGGTT
>NW_021427531.1:0-270 GCF_001605985.2 Dendrobium catenatum
CGACTTCGCCTCCTTGGACGATTTCTCTTCCTGTCGGATTGCGAGTCCGACATTTTGATCGGAAGAAGCAAAGGGAGCCCGCTAGTGGTGAAGGTAACTTCATCCCTTTCGTGTGCTTCTCGGCCAAATCCCGTAAACCCGCGGGATTAAGGGATTTGAGAAAAAAATATAAATAATATAATTAATTTTCTTTAATTCTAATTAATTTAATTATTTTTTAATTAATTACAGTTAATTTTAATTAAATTATTATGATTAATCTAATTAATT
>NW_021427532.1:0-245 GCF_001605985.2 Dendrobium catenatum
ATATATATATATACATACATCATATAAATAAGAAAGAATCAGCCGCCAATTCTTTTAGACATGTTATTATTTTAAAACATCATATAGGACATAGTCCTAGATGATGCATTACAATTATACCTAAATTATTCTGATGATTAAGAAAAGTAATTAAGGTTTGATTGATTGATCATATAGTCTTGGATGATTACAGGATCATCCTGGACAATCAGTTTAAAAAACCTTAGTTTCTTCCTGAGTTGTAC
>NW_021427533.1:0-262 GCF_001605985.2 Dendrobium catenatum
TCGGCGATCGACGTTAATGATGGAGGTGAGGGAGTCCGGGTCGGTGGAGGTTCGCAGACGTGCGAAATCAGGAGGCAGATCCAACTTGCTTGGGCTGAAATCAAGAAGAAATCAGAGAAAGATCGGAGGCATTGAAGCAGTTGAGGCCGGATTTTTTGCTTGATCTTGAATCAAATTTCGATCGGTCTTGAAGCAGATTTTTTCGGTTCTTTGGTTGAAAGATCAGTTTGGCTCTTTGCGGTGGAGTTTTGAACTTCAGGTG
>NW_021427534.1:0-268 GCF_001605985.2 Dendrobium catenatum
TATAGAGAAGCACTTTTTTTCTTTGCTCCTCTACAATTCCAAAATACCAATGAATTCATTGAAAAAGATGAGGTGTGGGATCCACTCCCACTTTGCCTTTTATATTCAACTCCAATCTTCTACTTCTTGTGATATTACTGATAGGTCCAAGGTCTTTGAGCTGTTTTGATTTCTTCTTCTTCATATAACTTGAATCATCCCCTTTGCTGATAGGATTAGAATCTTCATCTACTGTAAGTTTCTTCCCCTCCTTATCATCATGTGGATT
>NW_021427535.1:0-439 GCF_001605985.2 Dendrobium catenatum
AAAAAAGATCATTTTTATGTTTAAATTAGCTTAAGGATTATACTTACGAAAAAATTTTAAAAGAACAAATACGGAATTTAATTATCCGATTGAAACAGGAACTTCATAAAACATTTTCTACTTTGAACAAAAACTGAATTTTAACTCTCTGGTTTCTATAAATTCTTTAATTTTTTATTCACTCCTTTGGGTTTTATAATTTTTATTTATTTTGTTATTTGAAAAGAATCAGGAATATGAAATTCTGGTTTCTTAAGAAATCGGATTTTATCTTCTGGTCTCTTAAGAAACTGAAATAATTTTTTTTTTATTAATTGGCTTTTCCGAATGGCAAGCAATTTAGCCTCTTTGATTAAAAATTAAGAATTAAAAATTAACTAATAAAATTTGATTTTGTTTTTGCATCCGCTGCTATATGTTCAACTTCTTGTTAATAAAA
>NW_021427536.1:0-227 GCF_001605985.2 Dendrobium catenatum
TAGAATTTTAAATAACATAGAAACTTAACGAACCTAGGGAACTATCGGAATCGTCCGAGGTCGCATGCATATTACTGCATTCTTCTTTCCTTACTATAAGATATCTCCCTGTCTGCGGGTAAAGTCCGGATAATCTGGCCTATGAGGATGAAGTGTCAGACCTAGGGAGACTCAGTCTTTTAAAAAAAAATATTTTTTATAAGCCTGTTTTTAAAATTCTATAGCAT
>NW_021427537.1:0-250 GCF_001605985.2 Dendrobium catenatum
TAATGAGAGGACAACCCAAGGTGACAATACATCTTGGCATAGTAGGCTCACTCATATTATAAGAAAAATTCATAAGATGGTGAGTCCATTTACATTAGATTCCATGAAAAAAAGAATACCCGCACTTAGTAGGCTCAATGATTGATCATTGAGTTCATTGAAATAAAACTCAATACTACGAGATTGTCAAGCCTCAGACTTTGGCTTTGTTTGGGATAAATTTTTGCACTAAACTTTCTTTTAAGAAGCA
>NW_021427538.1:0-282 GCF_001605985.2 Dendrobium catenatum
GCGTAGCTCGGTATTGCTAGATATTGATCCATTTTGCTCGACAAAAATGAAAAATACTATTCTATGAAGACCAATACCGAGCAATACCACGCAATACCGAGTTCTTTTAGGTATTACTCGGTATTGCTCGGTATTAATACCGAGTTCTTTTAGGTATTGCTCGGTATTGCTCGGTATTGCTCGGTATTGGTCTTTACAGAGTGGTATTTATCGTTATTGCCAAGCAATACTGAGTAATACCTAGCAATACCGAGCAATACGCGAACATAGTAATCCCGGATT
>NW_021427539.1:0-306 GCF_001605985.2 Dendrobium catenatum
GCTTATAAGTCATGCTATAAGAAGTTTTTGATTAAGTTTTTTTAGAAGATCAAAGCTTGGAACTACTGTAAATGAAGCGTTTTGGACACTTGCTCTCTTTTTACACACAAAACTCTTAATCATAAATCCCCCTTAAAACACAACACTAGAAATGTTATGGCAAAGACTGTTTATGATTTGGATTTATAATGACTTCTGAAATAATTATTGATTTCTCTAGGTTAAAAATTTCTTTAAAAATTAAGGGCTTTACAGTACGTGCATTCTTCGAGTGCTACACAAGTGTGATTGATTACTTCAATGAAG
>NW_021427540.1:0-329 GCF_001605985.2 Dendrobium catenatum
TGATATTTTAAAAATTTCTTTTCATAAAGAACAAAAATCACACCACGAGAAAAATAAATACGAAAATTAAAAGTGCGAAAGCAAGAAAACAATAACACAGATTTATAGTGGTTCGGTCAACTTGACCTACGTCCACTCCTTGGAGGCACCCTCCAAGTATTGCACCACAAACGTGACTCTTCTTTAGCCCCCACGGCTAGGCGGAGAAGCCCTCACAAAGAACTTCTTTTTGCCACCCTGGCAAGGCAGAGAACCTATCTCCTTTTACTTCCTCCTAAAGCTGACAGAGAATCACAACAAGATGCTGACTCCTTACCTCTACCGACCCT
>NW_021427541.1:0-228 GCF_001605985.2 Dendrobium catenatum
TTAAAAAAAAAATATTATTTCTAATCTTAAATATGCTTGTAGTATGTTATTATTGT
Source organism: Dendrobium catenatum (assembly GCF_001605985.2). Classification (NCBI taxonomy): domain Eukaryota; kingdom Viridiplantae; phylum Streptophyta; class Magnoliopsida; order Asparagales; family Orchidaceae; genus Dendrobium; species Dendrobium catenatum. The sequence continues at coordinate 57 of NW_021427541.1, forward strand.
CTTTTGAGACAATATAATTTATTACTTGATATATTTAATTTTAGAAATGATGAATTTTATAAAACTCATTCTTACTTTTGGATATTCTTGAAGAATTTTATGTTCGTCTTTCAAGATGATATAATATTCTCCTTGCTATATCAAAATAAAAGAATGAATAAACTTTTTTAAA
>NW_021427542.1:0-202 GCF_001605985.2 Dendrobium catenatum
GTTTTTTGAAGTGGTGGCACAAATTATTGAATTAACAAAAAATCTTAACCTTTTTCATTTGAACTTGGGATCGATATTGACGGTTTTTATTTTTTTATTTTTTTAAATTGTCATTATAAAAAGATATAATATATGATTCGAAACTTTCCAATCTTCTCAAAAATTTATACGACTCCAAATTATTAAAACAATAACATTGTGA
>NW_021427543.1:0-346 GCF_001605985.2 Dendrobium catenatum
TTTACTACCAAAGTCTTTCAACCATTGTGCAAGAAACGACCAAGCAAATTATTCATAGATGGCGATTGAAGAGTCTAAAAAAAACAGATCACAAAAGCTCTCGCCATGTTCAAATGAGACAAGCCATGTTCACCCAACACTTCCCTTTTATCGTCCTTATCAAGACTTGTACAATTTTCTAAGGATGCATAAATGCCAACGACTAATGTATATGCTTTGACAAAGAATTAGCCATAGCTTCTCATGATTTGTCACCATCTACTCTTAAAGTTTTTTTTAAATCATGTGGTATAAGATAAATGTAGGCTTACATGCTAACTACCCATTTCAAAACAATGCGGAATCA
>NW_021427544.1:0-895 GCF_001605985.2 Dendrobium catenatum
TAATCAATGTTTCTTTTACTAATTTTGATAATAATGCCGCTCCTTTATAAAATTTTCCCTTTTTAAAATATATTATTGAAATTTTTAAATTAAAAAATTCTATTAATTTCTTGCTTTTTGGGAAAATAAAATTTCCCTTTTGATATTAGATCGTTTATTTAACATTTAACTGCCTTAATAACATCATAATTGAATAATCTTGGGCTAGTTGGTTTTGTCTTATTGATCCACTCGTTTTGATAATAAGCATGCATGTATAGGCTCTAATGGTGTGGGCTTAAAAATATGAGCATAGTTTTATTTTTATTGAGAATACTAATGCTAAGGAAAAAAAATTTAAACTAATAGATATCACCTTTATATGTAGTCAAGATCTTGTTGATATAATATATAGGGTGATCCCCCATTTTCTTCTCATATTAATTCAAAATTATTGCATGAGGGAAATAATAAGATATGAATAAAGTATTTCATTGGGGTTTGGCTTTGAAATAAAGCAAATCTAACTTGATATACTTTGTGTTATTTAAAAATAGCATGACACATATCTATCCATTAAAAATTAGTATTATAGGAACCCTTGAGTTTCCTTAAGAATGATATATTTATTTATTTTTTTATTGAGCTAAGAAATAAAGTGGGGTTACTACTCTTCCAGTTAAAGATTATACGCCATTTATGTTTCTCAGAGGTTTCATGCTTTATATAACTTTTATCATATAGAGTTGGAGAGGGATATAGCTCCTGTTCTTTTAATTTAAAACGATCAAGTACTTCTTTCATAGAATAATTAGGAAATTTCTGTGTTTGTGATAGAAGCGGATCTTCAGATGTTCCGAGTAATTTAATAATTTGTTTTTTGGTTTTATGATCTTGAATATTTGCTAACATTTCT
>NW_021427545.1:0-283 GCF_001605985.2 Dendrobium catenatum
ATCGGCCTAGTGGATCGGCCTGGACTATAAAATATCTGCCAGGACGATCCAGGATAATTTATCCAAAATTTCTCTGATAATTTTGGAAAGAAATTAATGGTGATTTCGTCCGGGCCGATCGCAATATCGTCTGGGCCGATTAGACATCCGCCAGCTTTATTTCAGGGCGATATTCAGGACAATTTTTATCATATTTGAACTAATCGGCCAAGAAGATATGTCTATCGTCCTGGACGATAAAGTCGACAACTTGTATTAATGAGCTCGTTTTTAGCTCTTCTAT
>NW_021427546.1:0-1173 GCF_001605985.2 Dendrobium catenatum
TTCGGTTATTCACACTCTCCAAGTGTAGGCAGAGAACTCTTCGGCTGTTCACACTCTCTAAGTGTCGGCAAAGAATCGGATCTCCTTGACACATCTTCTCACAAGAAATATAGAAGGAAGAGAGAAAAGAGTGAAGTAATCAAAAACCACATGTAGAGACTCTTACCTTTGAGTACCAAGTGAAACCATCACTCTCTAGTAGTAAGAATCCTCCTTCAAACACTCTCTCACACTCTATCCTTAAATCTCCTTTCAGTAGGCATGAAGATCAGTAGGAAAAATGATTAAGAGGCAATTCTAATTGGACTTTATATAAGAACGACACAAAAAACCATCCAAAAATTGCTGATATTCAAGTCTGTACATAGTGGATCGTTCCGTACGATCGTGGATCGTCCTGGACGAACTTACTTAAATCAGTTCCATACGAACCCAATGTATATTGGTACGAATTGATTTCGTACCCTATTATCATCCCGTACGAACTAAGTTCATCCGGTACGAACAGTTATACTATAGGCCAGTTTGACAAATTGCAGAAAGTTATCAAAATTTGAAGAAATAAAACATTTTTGTCCTGGGACGAATAAGAATTAATCTGGACGAAATTTTTACAGAGAGGGTTTCATCCTGTGTCGAATATGAACTCGTCTGTATGAAAATTTTCCAGAGAGCATTTCGTCCAGGGATAAATTGAAGTTCGTCTTGACAAAATTTTATAGAGAGCATTTCATTGTGGGCCGAATATAGGATTTCGTCTGAACAAAAATTTTCCAGGAAGCATTTCATCCTTGGACAATTGAAGTTCATATGGACAAAATTTCTGCAGAGATAAATTCATCGTTACACAAATAGGATTTCTTTTGAATGAAAAATTTTTAGAGAGCATTTCTTCCTGGGACGAATTGAAAAATTTATCTGGACCATCAGGTCTTAGAATTTTTTTTTTTACTTCCTGTTCGTTCCATTGCTCTTCCAAGGGGATAACTAACTTGATCGTCACATATGAACATGGTTCGTCCTGTACGATCAGTATGAATTTTAAAGATCTCCCCGATTGTGTTTATGCTAAGTTACATAATTACAATCACTCCCTTTCAAACTCAATACAATGAAAAGTACAAGCTTCAATTTTGCAAATTATTTCATACTGAATTTTGATTTGAATTCTTC
>NW_021427547.1:0-508 GCF_001605985.2 Dendrobium catenatum
TGACTAGTATCTATATGATTCAGGTTGGTGGAGATATGATATTCTATGCATGAATGTGGGTCGGCATACTTTCCTTTAAATATGTGTTAATAGTGTGAATTCAATATAGATTGGGAAATATAAATGTGATATGACTATAAGTGATGGGGTTAGGGGCGACAACTCGTGTATTATGTCACGTGATTTTTCTGACCATACATATTAATATGTATTATGTCACGTGATTTTTTCTGACCATACATATTAATATGATAGTATATTATATTGCAGCTGACTTACTATAATTGGCCAGACATATGATTAGATAGAATTCATAACATTCTTAATATATATGTATAAGATCATAAGCTATTTTACATTATGAATGTAATTGCTTAGACCTTCTAATAGGACATGGTGAGATGCATGATATATGATTTTAAAATGATAATTTTTGTCACCATAATACTATATACGATATCTATACATGATTAGCATAGTGATTAATTATTTAACACATGTTTACATA
>NW_021427548.1:0-796 GCF_001605985.2 Dendrobium catenatum
ATATGTAGAGATTATGAAAATATTCATGTTTGATTTGAAGTAAAATAAATGTAATGTATACTTTTGATGTATTTAAAATTCATCCTCTAGACAGAATCAAAAGAATTTGGTTTGTTTGGATCATTTTCACATGTTCACTTATTTAACAATGCAGGATCCAAGATTTAGGCTAGAGCATTCATGCACATATGAGCCATTTAAATGCAATATTGATTGCAAATGTGATAAGAAGAAAATGAATTGTACTTATTACTTATGAGAGGCATTATGCTGAAATTAGCTCCATCAGCGGGCTGCTTGCTCAACAAGTCATATCATTTGCTAAATAAATTGAACGTTTGCCACAAGGAGCCATTTTTTTAATGTGAAAATTTTGAATCTGGTGATTTAGTCAATCATCATGCTGATGGCATTATTGGTCTACGTCAAGGCCATTTAAGTATGGTTGACCAACTTGTAAAATATGATGCAATTAGTGACACCTTTTCGTTATGTTTTGGTGAAATTTATATTAAGGTTGGTGCAATGGTTCTTGGTATAATATCTCTTCCTTCCAGCATATTATTTTCCCATTCATATCCTACTTGTATGTACGTTCAATCAGTTGTTTTAAGGAGAAAACAAATTTCATTTTTACTTTACAGATACAATTGCTACGTCTCCCATATTTACTCTAGATAAGTTATCTATTGAGATAAATAAATAAGTGTATATATATATATAGTTTTATTTCAATTTATTTTTATTCAATCATAAGAAAAGTATAAATCATCTTTATTTATACAAATTTTATATG
>NW_021427549.1:0-430 GCF_001605985.2 Dendrobium catenatum
GGAATGTTGTTAATTACATTTTTTGAGAATTACGACCGACATCTAAAGTAGATCATAATTGGCCCATTGACTTTATATAGGGTGAAAATGCTTAAGAGTGAAAATTTTATAGAGGACTAAAGAAAAGCTGAAGATAAACATCCCAAAATTTCAAAGTATTTGGGATTACACTTAATAAAGTATTAATTTAAAACTAAAATAAAAAAAATTGAAATTTATTAAAATTCATGAAATATGTATATTTGATTTTTAATTTTAGAATAAAGAGGGTAAAACTTTGAAGAATTTGGGATTAGTATTTAATTTTCTATAATTTTTATAAAAATTATGTAATTAAAAAGCACTTAAAACATAATTTATATTAATGAAGTCAAAACTATTACTACGGTGGGCTATGCAGTTGCATCAGGACTATGGGATGAAAAAACAT
>NW_021427550.1:0-1473 GCF_001605985.2 Dendrobium catenatum
AACTCTTAAATATCGAGGTATTGTCTACTTTAGCTTAAGGACCTCACATTTTTATTCAATTAGTGTAACTTCTCAAAAACCCATCCAAAGATTGCTTCAGTGCAGGAAGCTTAACCTCGGAGTGTCTTAAGTGTTTAGCTTTTTTCTATTTAAGGGATTTCACAATATTTCCTACTTTCACCATTGACGTTCTCGTTTGTATCATTATCCCATAATCATCTACCAGGTAGATATGATTCTAGAGGCGACCCTTGTAGGTTCAAATAGTGTCTCCCTACATATAACACTTTGTCTCATATTGGGTTGAAGTGGTGGCTCCCATGACGTAACACTTTGTCTTGTATGAAACTAGTTCCCATCTTCCGGCTAGTGTATTGCTCTGATTTGTAACTATTCAAACTCTTAACTATCAATGTATTGTCGACTTTGACCTAATGACCTCATGATATTGTTCAATTGATGTAACTTTTCAAGAGGTCACCCATCCCAGAATTGCTCCTATACGAGCACACTTACCTTTCGAGTTTCGTATATACTTGCATATATTTGTGCAAGTGTCTACAAGTGCTTAATATGTTTCAATAAAAAAACCTAAACTTATTGAACCCTAGCAATGAAGATTTGGCCAAGACTGGTCACCTCCTATCCTAAAAGTACATGCCAATAGGAGGCCTTGACTTAATTTGGACAAGTAGCTTAAGAAGGTTACCTCCAATAGATTCCAAGGATTACACAAATCTTCCCATGATTTGAGGTATTCACATTGTTTGTGGAGGTCACGTCACAACCCTACTCGATATAACCCAATACTATACAAGTCATATCGTGCTTGATCATTACAAGAACTAGAAATTAACTCCAAGATTCAATTGGAGAAGTGCTGAGAAAACATCTAATTTATATAACACAGTTATAAAGCCAAAGACTAAGGCTTCGTTTGGGACGACTTTCTTATTGTTTCTTAAAATAATTTTTTAGTACAAAATTAAAATTTTTTATATTAGAAAGTTGCTTTAAGAAGCAGTAAAAAAGTCTAAAAAAGTCTCCCCAAACAAAGCCTAAATCTAAAAAAAAAAATTTATATATATCATCAAAAAATACAGCACTTAGCAATAGAAAGGAAAATAAAATAAAGCTAAGCCTACAAAAATGAAACTAACCAAAAAGGCTTGCATACAACACAAATCAGGTTATGATATTAGAAACTACTTAGCTCTCTCCTTAGCCTGAAAATTAGAGCAAAAGTAAGAGTGAGATAACACGAATCAGTAGACTATTACAGCTTAAAATTGAAATCAATAGCTTAAACTAAAAGGAATGAAAAAAATCATATTGTAATAATAAACTATATTATTATATGGAAAGATGAAACTGGAATAGATACTGATACTGAATTTTTAATAAGCATTTAAATAACTACTTAAACTGATTTAAACATAAACAAATATTTCATAGTAATTATCGTAATAGCTC
>NW_021427551.1:0-503 GCF_001605985.2 Dendrobium catenatum
AAAGAGGAGTGAAAGTAATCTCAAATTGCAGTAATATTATAGACCAACGAGCTAAACATCCTGATAACGTAGGCTGGGTCATAAGATATTGCAAATTATTAACTCTTGAAATCAAACTAATTGAGTGGGAGAGCATGTAATGCCTCAGTTTCTGAGCTGCAAAAACCAAAGCAAGACAATGCTTCTCAATTGACGGGTATCGAATTTCAGTAGGAAGAAGTCTCCGACTGAGGTAATAGAGAGCATTCTCTTTCCCTTCGTCATTGACTTGAGCCAACAGGGCACCTAAAGACTCATCTAAGGCTGCGGTGTAGAGAATTAACGGCTTTCCCGGAATTGGGGCTGCCAAAACTGGCAGGTGGGAAAGGTACTGCTTAATATCATCAAAAGCATTTTGACACTTCTCATCCCATACGAACTTAGCATCTTTCTTCGCAAGGACAGAAAAGGGTTGACATCTCCCGGAAAGATTAGAAATAAACCTCCTTATATACGCCAATCTA
>NW_021427552.1:0-249 GCF_001605985.2 Dendrobium catenatum
TTGTAAGTACAATGAATCACTGTGGACATAAGTTCGGATATTACCTACAACGACGGTGACCAAGATCTACAAGTGCGTTGAGTACAAGGGAGACTATGTACAAAAAGGACACCCTCTGACAGAAGAGAGGAAATGTTTGAACAAATTAGAACTAAACTTCCTGGTGTTCTAAAGTCTCTTTTTAGTTTATAATTATGAAGAAAACAGCTCTGGTACCCACAAACACCGGAAATAACAAGTCTACTACAC
>NW_021427553.1:0-240 GCF_001605985.2 Dendrobium catenatum
ACAATCAAAAGCAAACTCCTTACCTCTACCGACCCTTTCACAGATGAGAAACTCCAGACGAAAGACAAGCAGAGCGATCCTTGAGCAACCCTTGTGAATCCCCTCACAAGCTCCCCCTTACAAGATCCTCTTTCTCTCCCTCTCTCTCTTTCTCTCCTCAAGGTCTTCTCAGGTCAAGGCATTAGCCAAAGGTCTCTAAAAAATGTTGAAGAAGAGCTCAAGAGGAGCTCATTAATTGCA
>NW_021427554.1:0-304 GCF_001605985.2 Dendrobium catenatum
GATTCAACATCGGTCGTTCATCCGACCACTCCCCATTCACCCTTGATCTCTCACCTATTTTCGGACCATGCCACTCCATAAATCTATAAATAGAGCTCCATCTCCTCTTGAAAAGGGATCTCTAAGCCTAAGGAAAAAAGCGAGAGATCGGAGATCGCTCTTGCTTCCTTGCCTCCTCGACCACCCCCGGACTTCCACCGGACCACCACCTGACTCCCTATGCTCCGCCGGACCACCACTTGAGGCCCTCACCTCCGCCGGACCACCGCCTGACGCCGTTTCTCCGCCGAACCACCACTTGAGG
>NW_021427555.1:0-471 GCF_001605985.2 Dendrobium catenatum
CTGGTCTGGGAGATAGGTTATGTAGGCAACAACTGTTCCTAGGTTGCTCGATCGCAAAAGGCCAAATTCATCGTTGTCAGAGCACTTATCCAATCTGGCTCTCTAATGTTGTACCGTTAAGAAAGATGGCCGGGTAAGGGTTGGAAACCTATGGACTGATAGGATGAGAAGTAGTCGGGCATCTCCAGAAATTGGCATTGTTGCAGGTACTGTTTTGCTTATCTAGCAGGTTTTTAGTAAGATATGAGCGGAAAGCTTGCCATAGACAACCTATTACCAACCTCGATGCATCGTAGATAGAGTAGAGTCAACTGACTTGAACCATGAAAGATGGACAAGCCGATTAGATAGACCTGATGTCAGCTAGGTCAGCTTGTCTTTGCTCGACTGAAAGGAGAGGAACGAAGTACTCGAGCAAAGCGAGAGGTAAGCTTGGATAAGGTTCGAGTTTCGCTGACGCCCTTCACTTCT
>NW_021427556.1:0-882 GCF_001605985.2 Dendrobium catenatum
AATTGGTACAGGAAGAGTTCCCCCGAGGAGATATGAGGCATGCTCTCCGACAGAGGAATTTTCATGAATCATCACCTCTAACTGAAGCCATTCTTCAGCACCCCTTTCCGGTCGGATTCAAAGTGTCAAACGTTGAATCCTACGACGGGACGACCGACTCGTATGAGCATGTTGACTACTATAGAACTATCATGCATATTCAACGAGCATCAGATGCGCTCCTCTAACAGGTCTTTCCCGCCACCCTTAAAGGACAGGCCCGAACATGGTTCTACTCGCTTCCACCTGGAACGATCCCCTCTTTTGTCAAATTGGCCAAAGTATTCGTCGAACAATTTGTGGCCAATCGAAGAATTGCTAAGGATTCTTCCCACCTCTCCGGGATTCGCCAAAATGAGGGAGAATCGTTGAAGGAGTATTTTCAACGATTTTTCACTGAAGCACGACATATTCCAGGAGTAGACCCTGAATTACTTAGAGGGGTCTTTCTGGGAGGTCTTCATCTTGACCCCTTCTATTCGGCCCTTATGCAAGACGCCGTCCATTCATACACTGACTTGATCCATCGCGTGGAGGCACAAATCTCTGCGGATGAAGCTATAAATGCTCACATGAAACAATTTGAGCAAATCAGCGGGAAGCGCAAAGGTGCATCTGCGATGGACAATTCTTTCTCACAGCAGAAAAAGCATGGGAAGAATAATCTACCTCATAGGTCTCCGTCACCACGACGAGAACCTCGCCAAGAAAAGGAGTACACACCACTTAATACATCCCAAGCAAATGTATTAATGGCCATCCGGGATCAGGAGAACGTGAAATGGCCACACCCTTTGAAGTCCAATGTCGGAAACCAAGAGCAATATTGTCACTTCCACCGTA
>NW_021427557.1:0-237 GCF_001605985.2 Dendrobium catenatum
GTGGATGCTGCTTATAGTATTGATTACCTTAATAATCTTGATAATCCTATTTTGTAACCTAGATTTGTTTAATCTTATTCAGGATATTAAGCTTCTCTTGTATTGTTTTAACATTAATATGATTCATATTCTTAGGGCGGGTGACACTTGAGCTAATTGGTTAGCCAGTTATTGTTGCACTTTGGATTTTCTTGTGGATTTATCTTATCCTAACTTGCCCGTCTTCTTAAAAGGTCT
>NW_021427558.1:0-238 GCF_001605985.2 Dendrobium catenatum
AGAAGTTACCAAAATTTTGAGAGAAATTAGAATTTTCCAAAAACAAAAAAAGTGGTGGGCTTGCCCACCGCCAATTTTGAATTGGGAGCCTAGCCAGTGGCCATGTCCTTCCATATGATTTTTTTGTTTAACTTTTTTATTTTTTTCTATATTTTTGGAAATGTAATATTATTTAGTTTTTTTTAGCATAATTTTTATATAAAATAATTTTTAGTTCTAAGTTTTGAATTAACTTGAT
>NW_021427559.1:0-315 GCF_001605985.2 Dendrobium catenatum
CTCTCTCTCTCTCTCTCTAAGCTCTCTGACTCCTTTCACATCGGATTACTTAATCCCCAACATGTGGCGATTATTGAGCAACGACTTGGATTATATTCAATTTTTTTTTAGGAGATCCTATTACATTAAGGCTTGCCAAATGAGGCTCCTTAAATGGACTCCTAACTTTGACGTTCATGAGGAATCACCTATTAATCCTATTTGGGTCTCTTTCCCTGACTTAAGGTTGCATTTCTTTAATTCTTAAGTGATTTTTGGTCTGGTTTTTATCCTTGGTAGGGCTTTTCAAATGGATCAAGCTACTACTTCAGTTTT
>NW_021427560.1:0-294 GCF_001605985.2 Dendrobium catenatum
TTGGAATTCCAAACCGGCTTTTGGAATTCCAAGATTTTCTTTTTTATTTTCCCATGTGTGGCTCCTTGAATTCCACCATGGTTTTATCGCTCTCACCCCATGGGATTCCAGCCGGCCACTGGTTTTCCCGTGCCTGGGCTCTTTCCCGAGGCCATGGCCCCTTGGTTCCGTGCGGCTTCCTCGTCTCCCGTGGCTGCCACTTCGGTTCTTGGGTTGGGATGTGTTTTTTCGTGCAAAATTATTATGTGTTAATGTTATGGTGTTTAGAATTCCTATGGGAATAAATGTTTGTGT
>NW_021427561.1:0-256 GCF_001605985.2 Dendrobium catenatum
CTATCTATATATATATCTCTCTCCTCTTTCTCTATCTATCTCTCTATCCCTCTATCCTTCACTCCTCTCTCTCTCTTTCTGTCTCTGTCTCTCGCTCGCTCTCCCTCTCTCTCTATCTCTCTCTCTCTCTCTCTCCCTTTCTCTCTCACTCTATTTCTTTCTATATATATATCTCCTCTTTCTCTATCTCTCTCTCTCTCTTTATCTATCTCTCTCTCCCTTTATCCTTCACACCTCTCTCTCTCTCTGTCTGTCT
>NW_021427562.1:0-1078 GCF_001605985.2 Dendrobium catenatum
ATTAGTTAAATTAAATTTAATCTTTATATATTAATTATTATATTAATATAATATAAAATGGGCTGATTAAAATTGTTGGGCCAGGCCAGTGGGGGGCCATGCCCCCAGGCCCCCACTGCAGATCCGCCCATGGATTTCTCCATCATTGACTCCCCTCCTAAGTATAATCAACATTGGCATGATAAAGTGGTTAAAGAGAAAGCATAGTCTCCTTTTTCGGATACAAATTTTATTTTTCAAGCCTTTTGAGTTGCACTTTGAAATTTGATTGGATCTCTTGTTCAGTGAAGAAGTCAACGATGCATTGAAGAAGTCAACGATGCATTGTTGACCTTGCACTTCTTACCTTCTTCAAGATCGGGTGATTGGAGGGCCTTACCAAATCTTGATTTGTTTCATGCATCCTCTCTACATCATTGAGCTGTTATCTTCTTACAAGGGTTGGAAGACCAATTACTTCTTTGTGTCATTTGATTAGGGATGAAAGTTCCTGATTAGTATTGACTTTGTCAGGACATGTTCCTTTCAAGTTGAGCACTAGTTATGAGGAGTTATAGAGGATGATGGAGAGCTAGGGCAACAACATAAAAGTGGCCTTTAATGTAATGAATCCTATGAAGCCTAAGTCTTCGCCCAAGAAAAATAGGCGCGAACCTCGCTTTCATAAGCTTAAGGTCCTTATTTTTTAAAGCTAGATAGATTGAATTTGAAATTAATCAAAATTCACCTAAGTGTAGTGTCAGGATTTATTTAGATTTGGGTCATAGTTACTGTGAGTATAAGCTCTCATAGTTAATTACCCCTTTTAATGTGTAGAAGAACACTCTCGATTAAGGATGAAAGTATATTTAGTCTGTGCATGAAGTGTAGATGTGTGTGCAATAGCGTGTGAATGTTCTAAACCCTAGTTGTGGGGGATGAAGGTAGACCCGATCAAAATCACATGGTTCCGTCATCCTAGGAATATCATATGATTCAGTCTACCAATACTAACAACCATTGATCGTAGTGTCTAGGGAATCTTATTAACAGTCATGGATCGCCTCCTCTCTGCGATCTCGAGTAGACTATGGTGGTT
>NW_021427563.1:0-204 GCF_001605985.2 Dendrobium catenatum
TTGTGAATAATGTGGAGGAATTACATAATTTGAAGAAGTATTTGTTAGAAGAGTTTGAAGTTAAAGATCTTGAAAATCTTAAATATATTCTTGGAATGAAAGTGACTAGATCAAGAAAGGGCTTTATTATTTCTCAAAGGAAATATATTCTAAATTTTAGAAAAAATAATTAAGCTAGTTAATTATTTTTTTTTATTAGATATT
>NW_021427564.1:0-370 GCF_001605985.2 Dendrobium catenatum
ACTTTTTTTGACATTTAGGTCAATTAAGATAAATTCAGACACACATCACATACATGAAACTCAAACCAAAGGCATCTTGATTACTAGTAAAAGCTCATAAACAACAGATCAAGATGAGTCGCAAGCTAATGATTCGAGTTAGGGTTATCTGAAGCTTGGCATGTTAGCTTGTTGAGCTGCCTCATGAGGTATTTATAGAGCCGAACGGCCCGAATTCAAGCCAACTCATGAGTCTACTTGACTGGCTTACACTCTTAACCTAAACACACCATCAAATACTAAAGAGGCTCATCTTTTATGAAGAGCATCACATTAATCACTATTAAACTATGATTTGACATGAGAAGGGGCAAAAATAGTAACTCCAAAT
>NW_021427565.1:0-213 GCF_001605985.2 Dendrobium catenatum
CCTCCACCACGCCCCGAAGGGTGACGAGGGGGTGACCAACGGCCACCCCCAACCATAACTCAAGAGCCTACCGATCGAGCCCCGCCGGCGAGAATCCAAAACGAGAGACACAAATCCTCTCAAAATCGCCGCGAAATCGTCATCAGAGCGCCCGAGACCGAGTAGCAGTCTAAGAGAGAGAGAGGGAGAGAGAGAGATAGAGAGAGAGGGATA
>NW_021427566.1:0-324 GCF_001605985.2 Dendrobium catenatum
AAGTACTGAAAGAGAGTGTTAAAGCGCTGATCAATAGTAATAAAGCGTTCTCCAAACCATTGCATATCTGTCTCATGTTGCTGATGTTGTTCTTGAATGTGAGTATTGAGACGAGTTTGAAGTTGGTTGAAGCGTTCGACCAGATCGCCGTGAGGGTAAGCAGGTGCAGGTGCTCGGGGTGGTGCATGTCGTTGTGGACGTGCGGGAGCTGCGGCTGGGGCATCTTCTCCTTCTTCTTTGTCAAAAATAGGTTCGTCTAGCTCGTGTCCCCGATGGAAAAGAATACAGAAAGAGGCATCCGTATAAAAAATAGGAAGGTTGTCG
>NW_021427567.1:0-201 GCF_001605985.2 Dendrobium catenatum
TAATTATGCATAAAAAATAGACGTGCCCCCCCTCCCTCCGCCCTTGCTTACAGCTCCTCTTGGCTATGGTAATAAGATGGTAAACAGAATTATTTTAATATATTCTAACATTCCATATGAGATGGAAAATAAAATTATTTTAATTTTGATCCCCTGAATAAAAGTTCTAACTTTGGCACTGAATTCTCTCATTATTTGAGT
>NW_021427568.1:0-254 GCF_001605985.2 Dendrobium catenatum
CTAAAGCCATTATCGTGAGCATAAGTGCAAAAACATTTATATGCTTCTGTCTCATCTTTGTATACAGCCTGAAAGCGCAAGTAAAGCGCAAGTAAAGGGCAAGTAAAGCGCAAGTAAAGTGCAACTATAGCGCAACTGAAACGCAACTAAAGCGCAATTAGATATCAAACAAGTTCAGTTTTTTTATTTATCATCTTCATCCTAAAAATCAATAATAAAAGCTAAGCAACAACAACATTAGATTTTTTTTTTTA
>NW_021427569.1:0-398 GCF_001605985.2 Dendrobium catenatum
ATATATATCGGACATAATAAATTTATTGTGAATTTCTGATAAAATAAAATAAATTATTCTTCAAAATAAAATGGTCTTCCTAAAAAAAATATCGTCAGGATATATATATGCACGTGCCTCGCGGGAGGAGCGATGTCTTATACGAAACTTATACACGTCTCATAAAGCCAAGTGGGTATTACACGAACAATTGTTAGGTTCGTCTGATCGGAGCTAAAATCGCGCCAAAAAATGATAATTAAATACCGAGCAATATCAAACAATAATGAGGAATACTATTATGTGAAGACCCAATACCGAGTTATACCGAGCTATACCGAGCTATACAAAAAAATACTGAGTTTTTCTTAAAAAAAACTCTATATTTTTTTGTATAACTCGGTATTGCTCGGTATAGC
>NW_021427570.1:0-373 GCF_001605985.2 Dendrobium catenatum
GATAAAGTCGGTTCTTGAAAATCTATATATAGGACTCATGTTTTCTCAAGTCAAAGGATCCTTTGCTACTTTCTTTACCTGGGAGAGCCTATAGGAGAGGGAGAGAAAGGGAGAGAGAGAGGGAGAAATTTGTGAGGGGGAGCTTGTGAGGGGTTTCACAAGGGTTGCTCCAAGCAAGGTTCCAAGGTGACTTCTCCGATCATCGTTCCTCATTCTTGGAGGTTCTAGGGAGGTCTTCTTCAGTAATTAATAGAGGTTCTCTTCCTACTTCAGGAGGAAGAAAAAGGAGTTGGGTTCTCTGCCCGCTTCAGTAGGAAGCAAAAGGAGTCGGTTCTCTGTCGCACCGGGGTTGGTGGAAAGAAGTTTTTGTAAG
>NW_021427571.1:0-279 GCF_001605985.2 Dendrobium catenatum
TGAGAAATTTCATGGATAAAGAAATTATTCGACTAGCTGTTATAAGATTTTTCATAGCTTATTTAATTTTATAATGCTTTAAATAATTGTGATAAACTTTGGAGGCCATGCTTTCTTATGAGAAATGATACAAAAGTTTAAGGGCATAAAAATTAGAAGGACAACAAGTAATGAAATTTATAGTGAATGTTGATTCTTTTTGTGTGTTGTTAACTATGTTCTTTGGACCATAAGTTCTTAATTTTAAGTAATAAGAATGATTGATAATGAAATGGATCT
>NW_021427572.1:0-256 GCF_001605985.2 Dendrobium catenatum
TTTGGGTTTGTCGGTGGGGGAGTCATCACAATCAACAAATGCCCCCCAATAAATATGATATGCGCTCTATAGCAGATCATGTTTGTTGTAAACTGGTTGACCCTACAGATATCTAAAACTAAATTTTAGATGTCATATAGAAGGTCATTTAGAAATCCATGATTTATCTTTATGATTTGTCATGAATTAGCATTTCTTCTGACCTAGCTTTGTGCTTTTATGGGCTTGATGAAGAATCCATATTGGTGACCTAAAT
>NW_021427573.1:0-303 GCF_001605985.2 Dendrobium catenatum
ACCCTTAATACATTTAAATAACCAAAAGATCTCCTATTTTTTGTGCACGACTCCTTTTATGAAGGCACTAATACATTTGGATTTGGAGATATTTAAACAAATATAATAACGTACCGACCTTATACGACGTGCTAAATTCCTTCGGGAGGGCACGTGGTATTGCATTTATAAGGTCCCTTTTCTCTCTCTTTAAAAAAACTTCAGGGACTCTCGAAATGAACACTTATCTTCTTTATAAGATGAGTGTGCATTTTAAAAGTCCTAGGAATTATAAATTGATAAATTCCTGCACTTAGGGAATTA
>NW_021427574.1:0-345 GCF_001605985.2 Dendrobium catenatum
TCGTGCCCGATCAAGATGATTTTGCGATGCCGTATCAATAAATATTGTCAGTTTTTAAATCTTCTAATTACCTACCAGAGCCTACTAATAACATACATATGCATAGTCTAATACAATGGAAATAGATTTTCCTTTAATTTCAACATAAATACATATATTTTCAATTCATATCCCCAAAAAAATTGTGTATGATAGCCATAAATACATCTCTCACATCAATCTATCCTTATACATTCATGATTGCAAAAATTAATAACAAAAAATAAAATAACTATCAACAATTCTAAATTAGACTCACTCCGCTAGGTCCTTATCTTTCTCTAAAATCATGTGAGTCATATAAAA
>NW_021427575.1:0-218 GCF_001605985.2 Dendrobium catenatum
ATCGAACTTTTATTACATCCAGTGAACGTACGCTCATTTACGTTCGGTTTTAGATCAAAACAGCGCAAAAAACTTGGTACAACTCGGTACAACTCGGTACTCGGTACTCGGTATTGCGTTTTTTTTGCCTAAATCCGAACATAGAGGAGCGTAGGTTCACTGGATAAAATAAAAGTTCGAGATTATCAGGTTATGTTTACATAGAAAAAATTTAGATT
>NW_021427576.1:0-288 GCF_001605985.2 Dendrobium catenatum
CAGAAATACATCGGGTAAATCGTGGCCGTAGATCTACAGCCACGTCGACGGTAGACTTTCCAACTGATGTCCCCATCAACTCTCCCCCGCTCAGTTGGATGTACGCAGGAACGAACAAGCTGGCATACGCTCCCCTTTTGTTTCTGAATGGAAGGGGCTTTCCCTTTAGAAAGTCCTGCAGTAAAAAAAACTCATAATTCTGGCCAAGGTAAGGCTCTGATACCATGTTAAATACAAAAAAATTGGAGAGGGAAAAGCTTATTTTATTTTACAAAACTATCCCTTTTT
>NW_021427577.1:0-540 GCF_001605985.2 Dendrobium catenatum
AGCTAATTATAATAAAATAAATGGTGAGTATGATTTAAATGTTGAAAAATACCAATTTTATGTGAAGGAAAAAATAATGAATTCAAATACTCCAAAATGTTATAGATCCATATGAAGCAAAACCAACTCACAGACTTGATGTTAAAGTACGGCAAACTTCCTTGAACATCTTGCTACCTACCACTAAGGAAGATGAAGTGTACACCTAGAGGGGAAACATTTGGTGACTTTGGTTGTTCCATTTGTAGAATACTTGAAGTCAATAAAAATAACTATCAATGGCACAAACTAAAGAGGATTTAAGACCATGGCTATCTATTATATCTTGATATCATATGAGTTATTTAGGAGGTTAGTGACCTCTCTCAACATGTGTTATTTACTGACGGAGGTCAGAGCCTCAAGTGGTGGAGGCCAGGCCTCAAGTGGTGGTCTGACGGAGCTCATGGCCTCATTTGATGGTTTGGTGGAAGTGAGGGCCTCATGTGGTGGTATGACGAAACTCTGGCAGTGGTTGAGGAGGCAAGAGGGATCTCCAAT
>NW_021427578.1:0-212 GCF_001605985.2 Dendrobium catenatum
GATAATGTAGAAACTCTAATATTCTAAGAAGTAAGGGGTGTAGATCTTTTAAGGGGATGCTATGCAATCTCTAGTAAAAAATAATTTTCAAGCCTTTTTAAAATTCTTCATGTATTTTTCATGCATTTGATCCAGTCAATCAACATGCATAGCATTAGAAATAAATTTAAAAGAGTTTAAAATTTTAATCATAATTTCTTCAAGCATTTTCA
>NW_021427579.1:0-324 GCF_001605985.2 Dendrobium catenatum
CCTTGGGAGGGAGGTAGTGGTCCTGATTGACAGTGGGACAACCCACAATTTCATAACCACTCAGGTGGCAGAAGAGCTAGGGATGGAGCCTACTGAGACAGGCAGTTATGGGGTGATGATGGGGACAGGAAAGATTGAGTCCAGCACTGGGATCTGCAAAGGGGTGGAGATGAGACTACAGGAGATCAGGGTGGTAGAGGACTTCCTACCCCTGAAGTTGGGTAGCACAGATGTCATTCTGGGCATGAAGTGGCTAAAGACCTTGGGTGAAACCAAGGTGAACTGGTGGACCATGGTGATGGAGCTGATTGTAGAAGGGAAGAG
>NW_021427580.1:0-299 GCF_001605985.2 Dendrobium catenatum
CCCCCTCTTAAATAAATGAGGGCTAAATAAAATAATAATAACTACTATAGGTGGACTGCTTAGCTCTCATAATTAAGAGCATGACCAAGTGTGGCTGTGATGAGTACTTTTCATTTTTATATAAAATTCTTGTGATGATTATAACTGCTTGGGATTTTTATTAGGATAACCCTACAGGAAAGTCTAGTTTTTTACAACATTTCATTAATAGAAATTATTTGTAATATTGGTGAGAGTTATGAAAGTGATGTTTGAGTTGGGATATTCTTATCTAACTCAAATTCTAAAAGAAAAAGGTA
>NW_021427581.1:0-740 GCF_001605985.2 Dendrobium catenatum
TCTAGTGAGAGGAAATAAATTTTTATTTATTATTGACAGAATATGATAGGCTGTTTTAGAGGGCGAGAATATATGCGGCAGTAGAGTAAGAGAATAAAATGTTTTAGCAATGTACGCATATTTGACACACCAATTGATAATTGAGATCGAGAGAAAAACACTAGAAGCTTTTTTATGTGGAAAACCCGGTAAATGAAAAACCATGGGGGCCGGCTCATTTGAGAAAATTTCATTAAGTTTGAATATATGGATTACAAATCTTGATTCGCCCCTTTACTTGAAGACAATGAAATTATAATAGATTGGAGAATCATATAGAAGTCTGGCGATGGTCAACAAACGGGCTGAAAGTCGGCTATAGTCAACAAACGAGAGGAAGTTTGAAAGTGGCCAGGAATAACTTCGGCGATGGTTGATGAACGTGCGAAAGTCCGGGTGGTCGACGAACAAATGGAAATACATCGGTGGTCGGAAAGAACTCCCACGGTGGTCGAGGAATAGGCAGAAGTTTAGTGGTGGTCAGGAAGAACTGCGATGGTGGCCAACGAATGGGCGACATATCTCATCTTTCTTATTGTACATTAACCCTTTTTCAATGTGACCTTAGCTTTAGAGATTTACTATCCTAATTAAATATTATTTTATCATAATTCACACGTGAAATTTTTTAATATTACTACGTTTTTTTCTTCCTTAACTTACTTTGTTATAGGGGACTAGATTGATAGCTCTAATTCTTA
>NW_021427582.1:0-392 GCF_001605985.2 Dendrobium catenatum
TCTTAAAGTTACATCAATCAACTTTCCATCATAACAACTTCTGAGAAATAGCAAAAGTGATAAAAAAAGAAATAGTTGTCAAATAAAATTGGAATTGTTGTATGAAAAAAAAAAAGTCAAAAAACTATCCCAAACAAATCCAAAGTTAGTGGAGGAGCTCCTTTTTTCAAAGACATCATATTATAAAATATTTTCAAAACATCTCTCTATCTTTATATATATATCATACATATTTTTAACCAATAAAGTGAATGTATAATAAAAGCGGATGACAATGCAATTCGGATGTTGCTATAACTATGCGGCTGTAATCTCAATTTACTGACTATTTTATTTATTAATTTTAAAAAGAGAATAACAATAATCAAATTGATTATAGGAAAATAATGGAT
>NW_021427583.1:0-328 GCF_001605985.2 Dendrobium catenatum
TATCATGAGATGTTTCTCTCATCTTATATTATACAAGTAATCATCATAATCCACAAGCAAACAATTAGAAGTTTGTGTTGATATTTAGTAAATGAATTAGGAGCAACACTATGAAAAATGAGATTCTATAATTCTCAAGATCTACATGAAGCTAAGAAAAAGCATGAGCAAATATTATCAACCACAAAGTGATGCAAAATAAGACATCAAAAGGTTCAAATATTATTTTTTGTAAAAACATCTCATTTAATGTTAGGGCATATCCTACCTAATTGAATTAGTATGAACCGAGTTTAATTTTTATCAATTGATTGTCAACATCTAAGTT
>NW_021427584.1:0-265 GCF_001605985.2 Dendrobium catenatum
AAGAATATCTAATATCATGGGCTTTAAACAAGTGAAGAGTTCAATTATCTCGGGATAAAGTTGGCATTAAGAAGACAAAGAAGATAGGATTTGCAATTCATTATTGATAAATCCATGAGGAAACTCAATCAATGGGGGAATAAAAACCTTTCTATTCCTGGGAAGATTACTTTGGTAAAATCAGTTTTATAAGCTCTTCCTTCTTATCATGCTACTCACTCTTTAATTCAAAAATGCTGCTGGAAGAACTTGATAGAATTTGCAA
>NW_021427585.1:0-396 GCF_001605985.2 Dendrobium catenatum
GGATAAAGGCTTGATGTTGTTGTTTGTTGTTGTTGTTAACAATTAACCCTAAACTTTTAAAATAGAGTAGTTTGTGTCAATTTTGCGCGTAGGATGTGCGTACACTGACTACTCTATGCGTATGTTGTGCGTATGTTATGAGTACTCTATACGTATGTTTGTGCGTGATCTTTGATTATGTTATGCGTACTTTATGCATATGTTGTATTTTCGTGCGTATCATATTTACTTATTTTATATGTTTTTATTTTTTTTATTTTTTAAATATATGTTCGTTCAATTACCTATCGATGATATATTTTGACTTTTCGAACAATCTGTGATAATTTTGCTCAGTAAATTTCTCCTGAGGTCGTGGACATATTGAAACGTTTAAAGATCATACAATTTTTGCAA
>NW_021427586.1:0-314 GCF_001605985.2 Dendrobium catenatum
CCCAATGTGTATAATCTGCGTAAACTTCATTTACTTTATGCGTATATGTTGAAGACAAAACCTAACTTTTTATAATAAGTACTTTTGATCTTTAAATCATAAAACTAAACTTCCAATAAACAAAAATGATTAATGTACAATAAACCATAGATTTCTGGTGATATTTTTCTCATCCTTTGCGTACATCGCGTATGGTATGCGTACTCAACGCGTATGGTATGCGTACACTACACGTATGGTATGCGTACATAACGCGTATGGTATGCGTACAAAACGTGTATGGTATGCGTACCCGTTGCGTATGGTATGCGTAT
>NW_021427587.1:0-247 GCF_001605985.2 Dendrobium catenatum
ACATGCGACTGCTCGACCCTCGACCCCGAGCCTCGTAGGTGCGGACTGCGGATGCCAGGCGAGAGGCAACGTTGCACGCCGGACGCGGACAACTCGCCAGGCGACGTGACCCGTGATAGACGTCCGAGTTTTCGGCTTTTCCCTCCCAGTCCCACGCGGGAAAAGTTAAAAAATGAGTGAGTTGCCGGGTCAATCCTTGGTCAATTTCGAGTTACCGGGTTGACCCGGACCCGACCCATTTTTTAAA
>NW_021427588.1:0-292 GCF_001605985.2 Dendrobium catenatum
CTGAAATAAGTAAAAAAAAATTAGGTTTATCAGTTCATCTCATTCGCCCCTTTCAAGCAGCCTCTCTCGCATGGCTTTCGCCTTTCGCGTTTCATCGGGCGACTCCACAACTCGCAACGAGGCGACCGGCGGCGGCAGACGACGTCCGGAGATGGTGTGCCTTCTCTTGTCCTGTCTCGACACGACGACTCTCACTATTTTTTTAGTTTTTTTTTTTCATTTTGCTGCTAGAATAAGGGAGTGATATCTCATGAGTCATGACCTGCAATTGATATTAATTTAGTTTTATGAA
>NW_021427589.1:0-202 GCF_001605985.2 Dendrobium catenatum
ATAGAGAAGAGCTGAAGATCTCTCTCCTCTCGGTTTGGTCTCTGATTCGCAGAGGTCACGACAGACCCTCTTCCTCCCTCAGCTCCCGTCCGACTCCAGCCCCAGCCAGGCCGCTCCCCCTCTTCTCTGTTTTCGCACGGAGCCCAGCCGAACTCTCCCCGGACTCCCTTTCCCACTCCAGTTCGCAAACCCAGGGAGGCCG
>NW_021427590.1:0-825 GCF_001605985.2 Dendrobium catenatum
TAATTATGATATTAATATATAAACCTTAAAAATTTTAATTATAATTAAGAATTAAAATTTATACCATGTCAACAACATAACGCGTGCCATTTGCGTCATGCTCCATTGCCCATACATGGAGCAAATAGCACGTGCTATTTTGATGTGTCACGTCACGTCAAGGAAATAACATCCTCTGTGTGCTAATGCGCGCGCCATTTTGCGCCATTGACATGTATAATCGAGTCAAGCTTGAGCTTTCCAAACGAGCTCGAGCAATCGAGTCGAGCTTAAGCAAATAATTTTTTTAACGAGCCAAGCTCGAGCTCGAGCTTAGTAAGAACTAACAAACCTAGCTCGATTAGGCAGATACTTGACTCGAATCGACTCATTTACACCCCTAGCAATTATAGTTCTACACCTTTCCTGCTGATGTCTTCACCTTTGTGAACAAAACAATGTATCATTTTATGGTCATTGGGCCTTGATTGACTATTTGTGCATCTTGGCCATTCCCTCACATGCCTAATCTCAGCAATAAATATTCTAAAGGTGAAGGTGGGGTAAGGTATGAACTGAAATAATAGAGCTTTCTTCAAAAAATATACCTCAATCTAAAAATACAGATGCGTGTGAGAGCACAAACATGATTTGTATGTCCTACTTGCAAATTAGAACAAAATAAACTACACAAACTAGGTGGCAGAAATTTAAATTATGAACATAAAGCAGTACATAGGAAAAGACATTAGCTTATAAAAATAGTGATTAATTATGTTCACTATCATGACAAATGACCACTTAATTATCATGTGTAAGTTATGAAGGCATGGGCAAGTTAGAAAT
>NW_021427591.1:0-824 GCF_001605985.2 Dendrobium catenatum
TAATCGCAAAAATTCTCCCCTGGCTTTACTTCACTCGTACGTTTGGGGGCCTTCACCTGTTCAATCTCAACAGGGTTTTCAATACTATTTACTTATATTAGATGACTATTCTCGTTATGCTTGGGTTTTCCCTTTCTCTTACAAAACTGAAGTTCCTCAAATTTTCATAAATTTCATTACATTCATTGAAAAGTATACTAAACATCAAGTGCAGGCTGTTCGAACAGACGGAGGAATTGAATTTGTAAATTACAAGTTCCAAACCTTTTTTACATCCAAAGGCATCCAACACCAACGTTCTTGTCCTTACACGCCGGAGCAAAACGGAGCTGCTGAACGGAAACATCGCCATATCATCGACACAACCAGAACTCTGCTTCACACTGCCTCTATGCCGCTACCCTATTGGCCTGATGCCGTCTTGACCGCAGTGTATCTCATCAACAGAATGCCTACTCCTACCAAAAATCACACTCCTCCCATTCAACTCATGTTCGATATTTCTCCGGATTACGCCTCCCTTCACACCTTCGGCTGCGAATGTTTCCCCTTGCTCCCAACCAACTCCCGTCACAAACTTCAACCAAATTCTACATCCTGCGTGTTTCTCGGTTACACCGATATTTACAAAGGTTTTAAATGCTTGAACCTCAAAACCAATCGTATCATTATCTCTCGACATGTTAAATTCATTGATTCGAGTTTTCCTTTTGCCACTTCTAACACCAAAACTACTCCTCAACCACATCAGTATACTCCTCCATCATTTCTCATTTCCGCTACAACCATACATCAACACAACTCTACTTCTTCTACTCTTCCCT
>NW_021427592.1:0-229 GCF_001605985.2 Dendrobium catenatum
AATGTTCAACATGCATGTTTGGACGCTGACTAAACTAGCGCAAGCAATTGTTAACCTCGCTTAGGTTTTGTTTGGGACAGCTTTCTTACTGCATTTTAAAGTAGTTTTTTAGCACAAAATTTTAATTTTTGTACTAAAAAGTTATTTTAAGAAGCAGTAAGAAAGCCGTCTCAAACAAAGCCTTAGACTTTATGAGTATGCTTATTGGTCAAATTTTTGAGAATAGAGA
>NW_021427593.1:0-272 GCF_001605985.2 Dendrobium catenatum
TTAAGAAGTAAAACTTGTCATATAGTTATTGAAACCCCACCATTCAAGTTCATAGATAATTCAAATAAACTCATGTCATTAACATGCCAGCTAAAGATAGTTGGTCGCAACCCCTTATTAAGAAGATCAACCTGCATAATAATGTTAATGTCCCCTTCTTGTCAAAATCTCCTACAGAAAAAAAACCAGGTTTTTATGTGCTTAAAACCACCAGCCCTTCTATTATTATTTGAAAAAAAAATTACAGCTTGATTATCATAACACATTTCTTT
>NW_021427594.1:0-317 GCF_001605985.2 Dendrobium catenatum
CTTGGAGACCCCAATCATTCTGCACGAAGAAATAATCGCTAATCCAATCTTTGGATGGATCCCGAGTACGAACTTCCAACCACTTAGATCTAAAGGAAATTCGACCCTGTGTGTCGGTATAGATACGCCCCATTCGGGATAAGCATTCTACAGACAATACCGCTCCATGGTTTCTGAAGAATGCGATCAGACCCACTATGACCGACATAGCCCGATAGTAGAATTGAGACAAACTCATTCCACAAGCCGTCAGGATATCAAGCAGTTCAGGCTGCGGCGAAAATCGCAACCCCGCTAGCAAACTAAACTCGTACACT
>NW_021427595.1:0-520 GCF_001605985.2 Dendrobium catenatum
ATATAATCCATCATCCTTTGCAAATCACATTTGAGTGATTATCAAAATTTGTTTTCTTTTATTTTTATTTTTTTGAAATATGCAAATAGCTTTAAGAAAAAAGATCTAGATATAAGCTAAAGCAAAGACTTGTATTCGTTCTTCATCAAAGAACTAAAAGATGAAGAGATGCCAGCAAAAGAGGAACTATCAAATCAAAAGTTTCTCTAAAGCCAAAGTAGCACAAAGGTCGGCTACTTTATTATAATTTCTAAGAAAATGGAGAAAAATTACCTTATTGAAGTCGGCCAAGAATAGAAGATCTTTATCTATTCGTTTGTAGCTTTGCCACATAGCCTTATTCAAGGAATTTTGAATAAACTTGTTAATGTTGAGTTTATCACCTTCAATTATTACTCCTTTGTTATCAATCATCGAAGATTGAATGAAATTTCTAATTGACATCATAGCATCCATCTCAAGTTGAGCTATATCTCAATGAATTCTGTTAAGATAGTTGCTATTTGCATGCATTACATTT
>NW_021427596.1:0-394 GCF_001605985.2 Dendrobium catenatum
ACCATAATAAGGATATTCAGATTATCCACCATGTGGATAATCATAATAAAGAGGTTACTAAATCGGCCAAAGAGGATGAATTCAAAATGGTGAACAGAAAAAAAGGTAAACAACCTAAAAATGTATCTTTTTCCACTCCTAGATCCACCCGTGCTCAAGCTTCCTCAAAAGATTCTAATGATTGAAGCTCTTATTTGGAATGTTCGTGGTATTGGCGGTACTGACTCTAAGATTAGAGTCAAAAATCTTTGTAGAATTCATAATATTTATTTACTTGTTTTACTTGAGCCTCTTATTTCTACTGTCAAAATTGATTCGACTGCTAAATCTTTGGGTTTTTCTAATTTATATTCTAACTGCTCTAATAAAGTCTGGATCATGTGGCATAACTCCA
>NW_021427597.1:0-209 GCF_001605985.2 Dendrobium catenatum
TCTTTTTAAATTGGGTAATTCAAGAGGATGTTTATATTAAACAACCTTAGGTTTTAAAAAATTCAAAATACGAAAATTATGTTTTTAAATTTAAAAATATATTGTATGGATTGAAATAGGCACTTAGAGCTTGGTATGAGAGGTTGAGCACCTTCCTACTTAAGAGATCTTTTTGTTACAAATCTACTTTTTCATGTCTTATGTTTTGA
>NW_021427598.1:0-205 GCF_001605985.2 Dendrobium catenatum
CCGTCCGTCCTTTTACACAATACCCAGTGTTGGCAGACAACCGTCCGTCCTTTCACACTCTCCTAGTGTGGGCAGAGAACCCTTCGGCTGTTCACACTCTCCAAGTGTCGACAGAGAATCGTCCGTCCTTTTACACAATACCCAGTGTTGGCAGAGAACCGTCCGTCATTTCACACTCTCCCAGTGTGGGCAGAGAACCCTTCGG
>NW_021427599.1:0-256 GCF_001605985.2 Dendrobium catenatum
TTAATAATCCAAATATAATGTCCAATGTTCAATGTCCGTATTACACCCAGAATTTACAAAAAAGTAAAGTGGCCGGGCACCACTGACAACAAACCCGGATTCTAATACTAAAAATGACGCAAGTGATTTTTGAAATGGGATATACTGTTCCTTGAATCTTCATTTCTTCATCTTCTTTCTTCAATCTTCTCGTTCTGTCTTTTCTTCTTCTACGAACCTCTCAGGTCCGTCGGGTTCTGGATATCCAAATGAAAAG
>NW_021427600.1:0-424 GCF_001605985.2 Dendrobium catenatum
GTCCATTGTTTTTTTTCTTTATAATATACTACAAAACGTTATGAGAAGTTTGGTTGCCGTGCAAGCAGGTTGAAGGTTGAAGTTTTATTATTATACTTGAACTTGAAGCAAGTTTTATCTTTTTTTTTATATAATTGATATTTTTTTTTCATTTAATTTAGCATGGATAGGTAATTCAAAAGAAAAGTTGTTGAAGATGACTACAAAACATTATGTGAAGAAGACAATACACAAAGCAAATATACCCGTGTAGAAATTAATTTTTTGAATATCCCTGCCGATCCAGGATTGAGGAAAAAAATTTTAGATTATCATCCTAACGAGAGGGATAGTATCAGGAGACATTATTTGTTAAAAGGACCGTGTCAACCGCGTGATCATGAATTTCCGCGTACTCAATTTGGTGATAGATTTCGCAAATTTA
>NW_021427601.1:0-962 GCF_001605985.2 Dendrobium catenatum
AAAGATCAAAACGTTTTGATGCATTGAAGGCAGCCCCTAAAATTATTTTTAAGAGATTAAATAAAAATTAATTAGCAATAAAAATAACTAAATTAAGAAAATATGTTGCAAGTAATTAGAATAGGTTAATTTAATGAATTAAAAAAGAAGCTTTAAGAAAACTATCTAACTTGAAAAAATATATATTTATAACACCAACATAATTTTCAAAACAATTACTTTTCTCATAAAAATTTCACAATCACCTACTTATCCCTAATTATGCATTACTGTTGGACTTTAGGGCCTGTTTGGACAAGCTTTTTGACTACTTTGTTTTTTAGACTACTACTATTTTTTTGCTATTTTTAGGATGAAAAGCTGACAATCAAATGTACTAATATGTAGCTGTCTGACTTAGGCTTTATTTGTGACAGCTTTCTTCTTGCTTTCTAAAATGACCTTTCAGTATCAAAATTTCTTAAATTTAAAATTTTGTACTAGAAAGCCATTTTAAAAATAAGTACGAAAGCTGTCACAAACGAAGCCTTAAGAAAAATTTATAATACCAAACAATTTTACTATCACCTACCTATCCCTAATTATGCATTACTGCTAAAATAATAGTTGAACTTTGGAGTTTCTCATGGTCAAATTTTCATTTGATTTTAGCGAGGCAGTTAGAATTTGCCAAATCAAACGTAATCAGTGTCTACAAGCTTCAGGGAAGAACAAATTTTAAGTTAATTAATGTACTAATTATTTTCTAAATTCTTGTACACACTGACATCACACCATACAAACATAGTACGGACTCATATTTAAAATTGTTAAAAGTCTATTCAACTTAAGCCCAATAAATCTCCTCATTAATTAATTTAAGCCAGTCATAATCTTTGAATTAATGTTCCCGGTTGATTTATTTTAGGGCTGCAAACGAACTGAACCGAGTCGAGTATGTGAGTGTTCATGTTTGTGTTCAT
>NW_021427602.1:0-306 GCF_001605985.2 Dendrobium catenatum
TCTGCTTGAAATTTGTTGTCTTCAAAATTTCTGATTTATGTTTTAAAAAAGAAGAACCCGGCTGCCTGTTTTTTTTGAATTTGACTTGAATCCAGGGTCCCAATTCATCTTGAGCATCTTCTTTATCTATTTCTTCTGCTGAATTTACTATCTTCTTGCTAACCTCAGGAGCTGTTACTGAAGAAGGTTTGATAAGTAAAGAACAGTGGTTCTTTGTATGCCCCAATTTACCACAATGGTAGCACAGAGAAGAGATTCTTTCATATTCAGCTTTTTGGAATGATCTTCCATGCAACCCTTCTATCC
>NW_021427603.1:0-444 GCF_001605985.2 Dendrobium catenatum
TGGGATTTTTTCTTTGACATTGCTCAAATGGAGAATTCTGAGCATCATGAGGATATTTCTTCTATTTTTAGAATGTGGGTTAATAAGTCTAAAGGTCATATTTATAACCTTTTGCCTACTCTTATTGTTTGGTATATTTAGAAAGCTAGGAATGAAGCAAAGCATAATAATATTAAGATGGATGCTCTTAATATTATTGCTAATGTTAAGTTTAAGATTCTGCAGCTTCATGCCACTAATATGATTTCCAAATTTTTTTTTTTTAAAATGCTACTGCTTTGGCTTTGCATTTGGGAATTTCTATGAATTCTATTTCCTATAATGTTGTTGACATAATTGTGAGATGGTTGAAACCCAAACCACCCTTTTTTAAGCTTAATTCTGATGGGTCGGTGGTTGTTAATGCCGCGGGTATGGGTGGTATAATTCGTAACCTTCAAGGTG
>NW_021427604.1:0-840 GCF_001605985.2 Dendrobium catenatum
ATATATATATATATATATATATAATCTAGCATTAGGCAATTGGCCAAATCCAACATTATAGTTTTTTTCATTCTAATGAATGAGCAAGGCTAATTTAATTTTAGTACTAGAAAGCAGCTTTAAGTATCACTAAAAAAGTTGTCCCAAATGGAGCTTAAGAAGGGGAAAAATGGTTAAGTTCTCTTCAACAAGAAAGAAATTAGAGCTAATATAAGAGAACAATTAAGTTTAAAAGTAGAAATATACCGCCAATTAGAACAAGCTCATCCACACCCTTAAACTTTAATTTCTCAGCACTTGGGATGAAACCGGGCAGATGCTGCACGCTGCATATCCACACAAAAACATAATCAACTTGTTTCCTCCTCTAAAATCAGTGCAGAAGAAATTGAATGGGTTTTAAGAACGATGAGCAACATTTCGTCAATGAGACGACAAGATCCGTCAGAATCTTCATAACCCATTAAGTAAATTTCATTCCTAACACAGATCTGTCCTCTTCCACTCCAAACCCCAACTAAAACACTAACTCAACTTCAGAATCTACATCAGATTTAGCTCAGAATCTACAAAAACCCTTCGATCTATCCATCCAGTGATCGAAATTCAACTAAATCAAAGAAAATTTCAGCTGCATTGAGAAGGGTTAGAGAGGACCTGAAGATGGGGTTGAAGGCGCCGGGAACACCGATGATGAGGATCTTCTTGCCGGCGGCGAGTGAGTGAATCGATAGCTTCTGCAGCTCATCATTCTCATCGAACCAATGTAGAGTTCCATCGGGAACAGTATCTCCTACCGTTATCGGCGCCATATCTTTCCTTCGGCCTCATCCACGACCG
>NW_021427605.1:0-256 GCF_001605985.2 Dendrobium catenatum
GTGGAGATGAAGAGAATCGAGATTGGCTCTACAAGCCTACTGAACGTAGGGAGTTAGTGCCTACAAGAATGCCCAGATTTATTGCTGAAAACGTACGGAGGATGTTGCAAAAACAAGTCAAAATTCGCACCCCTAAACAACAACTTCACCTTTGCTTGAAGCTTTGGTATCGAAGAAATCCCCATATGTTACGAAGAAAAGATATTTTCGCTAGAAGAAGTCTCGGATTTGTTGCGCAAAGAGATTCCCAAGGGGA
>NW_021427606.1:0-218 GCF_001605985.2 Dendrobium catenatum
GAGGGAGACGCTCTACTGTTATATCACATGCAAAATGTTCTAATGCGACTAAATAAGACAAAGAATGCTGATCTATATCTGCATCAGAATCTTATGGCAAGAATCAATAATTAATGATTTAGTTATAATCTTAATTTTCTAATTAAGATTAATGACAGTGATGGCTAAATTTTTCATATTATAAATATATATATAATTTTATATGAATTTTCCTATTT
>NW_021427607.1:0-323 GCF_001605985.2 Dendrobium catenatum
CGTCTGTGGGGATAATCCTATTAGCTTCTGAAAAGAAAGACTCACTGTGTCAGTCTTCCTTATATTGATGGATTTGACGAAAGTCAAATACCAGACTTTTGTCATAAAGAAATTACCGACCTTTTAGAAAAATAAATCATTAGAAAATCTAGCTCCCCTTGGAGTTGTACTGCATTTTATGTTATGAATGCAGTAGAAAAAGAACGAGGAAAACATCGTCTCGTAATAAACTATAAACCCTTAAATAAAGTCTTAAAATGGATAAAATATCCCATTCCTAATAAATGAGATCTTCTTAATCGATTAGCACAAGCTAATCTATT
>NW_021427608.1:0-327 GCF_001605985.2 Dendrobium catenatum
AGTTATGATTCCGTATCATATAAATATTAAATGTATCCAACAAAAGCTTGTGTTCGTCGATGGGAGAGACTGTTGGCTACTCCCCGAACAGTGACGAGATAGGCCTTACAGCTATTTTTGTTACCGTGCACATTCGTCGGTTAAGGCAAACCGCTTAGGCGGATCTTACCCATTTTTATATGTTTTGACTTTACGATACAAATATTATCTTATAATATAAATATATCAACAAAATATATGATATATAAAAATACATGAAAAGCTATACAATTTCAATTGATTAAAAGATTTATATTTATAAAAATAACTCTTTGCCCACAAAATGTT
>NW_021427609.1:0-568 GCF_001605985.2 Dendrobium catenatum
CCCTCAAATCCTTCTCGGGCCATAGGAGGAGCAAGATACAGCAAGCTTGGAGCAACCGTGTGATCTCCCTCACACCTCTTCTCTCTCACAACGCTCGCCTCCTCCTTCCTCTCTCAACCCTCAAGAATCTCTCTAGAGCTCTCTCACTTGGAATCCCTCTCTAACCACGTTCACCCCCTCTGTTAATCTTACTGAAAAAAGGACTTGATTCATATCTAAAAAAGGCTCCAAAAATCTCTGAATTCAAAAGTAGCCGTTACTGTTCGTACAGTACGATTCTACATCATACAGTACGATCTTCATAAACAGACATCATCCTCGTACGAAGATGTACAAACAGTTCAAAAACAATTCGTACTGTACGATATAATATCGTACGGTACGATCCAACAAGACGATGGTCTGGACGATCGTATGTCGTCTCTGTTCATCGTATGGTACGAAGGTATTCGTACAGTATGATGTGACAAAAACCAAGAGATCGTCCGGGACGATCATACTTCGTCTCTATTCATCATCCGGTACGATCATGTTCGTACAGTACAATGTTCAAATTTTAATTAGGCCT
>NW_021427610.1:0-315 GCF_001605985.2 Dendrobium catenatum
ATATATTTAATCACATTTAAATACATTTTATTAAAATTTATCATACTTAGTATAATATTAATTGCATATAACTGAAATAAGATAAACTTTACATTGAAACTAAATAAATAAGCACCATACATATCAGAATAAATAATAAGATATTTCTCTTAGGCTCTTATACCACTCTTCAGAAATAAGCTCTTATGATTCATTATGCTAGCATAGAAAAAATATGTCCTTATGACTCCTAATGCTTAGAACATATCATATATTTTAAAATTTAGACACTTATGATTCAATGTGCATTTTACACCATGACTTCCACCACACATC
>NW_021427611.1:0-340 GCF_001605985.2 Dendrobium catenatum
TATTCTCATCAACTCGATTCTATTCAGTATTGAATTCTCCTGTTTTTTTTTTATATTCATTTCTCTGTTCTGATCATGGTTTTGGTAACCTTATTGAAAATAATAATTTTTAAAGTTCACTAATTCGGAAGCTGCTTATGCTAATTTCACATTAAGGAAATTATTATGTGCAGATGCCGAACAATAATTGGAGACCAATAAAAATATGTCACGTTACACTTTTATTGTACAGCGGCTCGGTACTACTCGGTACCGCCGCTTGGTACTGTTCGGTACCACGACATCAGGACGTCGAGCTGCGTTCGGCGTCTGCAAAGAATAATTTCTTAAGAGCCTCCTA
>NW_021427612.1:0-238 GCF_001605985.2 Dendrobium catenatum
TCATTAGAAACCTTGCCATTTCTATTAAACTTACCTTTGTTCCATTGCTGGCGTCTCTTCTGCTTCCTCTTTAAAAAGCTTATGAATTGTCTAGTCATCAGTGCAATATCATCTTCATCCTCAGGTTGTGAGTGTTCACTCTCTGACTCTTCCACCTTTAGTGCAATATTTTTCTCCTTTCGTAGTTCACCTACATCAATCTTTCTTTCACTTACTCATTGCTCATAAGCAATGAGTG
>NW_021427613.1:0-284 GCF_001605985.2 Dendrobium catenatum
CTTTTAGCACTTGATTTGAGCTCATTTTGGTCCGAATTGAACCGATTTTAATGTCGTTAGGTTCGTCTCATCAAGACGTTTAGTTTGGCTATAAGTTTGTTAAAACTGGAGTGCAAAGGATCTCATTTTGCATATTGAAAATTTTTAATTCAATTATTCCTCGAGATTCATACATGATCAAAATAATTCTATGCAACGCATCAAGCGTATTCTTAAAATGTTATATTTATTTGTTTTATTTTAATTTAAAAAATAAATAAATAAACTATGTTGAGCTGGCCTAG
>NW_021427614.1:0-305 GCF_001605985.2 Dendrobium catenatum
TGAAGTTAGCTGTAATGATGATTGATTAATTGAATATGATAATTGATTAATTATATAAATGATAATTGATACGACTGATGACCAACTGAGAATCAGTTGGGATAAAAAGACCACATTAATGTTGGATGTACTGCCTTGCTAAATCATGCATTGATGCATGCATATATTGATAGCACTTATAATATTGACATATACATTAATATCATTTACAATATTGAATGCATTAATAATACATAAATAGATGATGAATATGAATAGATAAGATAAATTACTTTAGTGATTTATGAATTATATGTTAAAAAATA
>NW_021427615.1:0-288 GCF_001605985.2 Dendrobium catenatum
TAGTGATTTCCCTGGTGCTCCTAAGGTTATTTCCTCTGTGTTTCCAAATGTTCGTGTGATGGGTCCTTTGGTGGAAGTGTCTGTTAACTTAATTTCTCCTCAAGCTTTGTTTGCTCGTGTGGGGGAGGAGGTGAGAATGCAATTTGATTGGCTTCATGGATCATCCTAGTCTTCCAGAAGCTAGCGAGGAGGAAGAATGTACACTAAATGACCGTCCTGTTGTGAGGAAGAATCTGAACTTTTTTCTCTCGTGGGAGGGGTAGGCGTGGTAGGAAATCATTCTGATCT
>NW_021427616.1:0-541 GCF_001605985.2 Dendrobium catenatum
ATCAAAATGAGGGAAGTAATTGGAATCTTAGCCAACTAAGCCATGAAGAGAATTAGAACCCACCCCAACAATAATTCGGAAACTCAAGGCCTAATTATCCTCTAAGAATCAGTGCAAATAACCAATTTAAGTATAAGAAGCATTACTTATAAAATCTAGTGTTACAAATAAGGACTAAATTATAATGCCAAGCTGCTGCTATAAGAAAAATTAAAAATCAATTAAGGCAATTAGTAAATTATTTAAACAGTAGACCACATGGAACCTTGCCTAACAATACGAATGTTGATCGCAAAGAAAAGGATAAGGATCATTGCAAAGCTATACAATTGAGGAGTGGGTAGGACACCTATAGAGGAAAATGTAGAACTCACCCAACCTGAAGACTAACCTTAGTTTAATAAGAAAGAAGAAAATCAGATAAAAAAATTGTTGAGAAACTATCACTAATAATTCCCTAGAGGTTATTAAAGTATAACCAAGATAGGCAATTCTTTAGAAGATTGAAATTAGAATACTTTGAAATTATTGCTCTTATTGA
>NW_021427617.1:0-331 GCF_001605985.2 Dendrobium catenatum
TGATGAATATGTTATATTTATTTTGTTTTCAAAGCTTCAATAATTGGAGATATAAAATATAAGATCTAAAAATTTTCTTTTATTCATTTTATTTTTTTAATAACTTCACATTTTAGAGAAAGAGAACCGAAGATAATCTGCATTCTTCAATACCCAACACACAATAGAGCTTTATAAAAGATGTATACATTTCTCAAAAATTTCTTGCTTGGTGAGTTATTTACTTATTTATGAAATATTTGTTTATATTTTATTGACTTACTTGATGTCACATTTATATTGTGTTATTTTATTATGTGTTATAAATTTAATTGATGCAATATTTATATTT
>NW_021427618.1:0-212 GCF_001605985.2 Dendrobium catenatum
CATTTCTTTTTTGCAGTGAAGATATTTTCATCTCCTATCTCGATGACTGATAAATGGCATCGACGCTAATGTACATGCTCGATACCGCTAGGTATTGTTAGGTACATGCTCGGTACCGCTAGGTATCACTAGGTACATGCTCGGTACCGCTAGGTACCGAGCAATACATGCTCAGTACCGCTTGGTACAAGCTCAGTACCGCTAGATACACG
>NW_021427619.1:0-335 GCF_001605985.2 Dendrobium catenatum
TAAATTCAGTATTAGAGTCTATAATCTAAAGCCTGATCGTGAAAATTTAATTATGCCCAAATATTTAATTAAAAATACATATATAATTTTGGAAACTTTTTAGTCTTCATTTAAATCGAGAGTATTCTCTTAGGAGATGTAATTAACTACAGGGGCTTGCCCCAGTAGGGAGTCTAGATCCCAGAATAATCTAAACCGTGCCTTAGTTCTTTTCTGAGGTAGGGGAAAGATCTGTGTGCGTAGATTAAGTCTTATTCATGTTTAGGAGTTATTTCTACAATTAATAATAGATAGATATTTGATTTGTTTTCACAAACAAATCAAATGTCTTATAT
>NW_021427620.1:0-213 GCF_001605985.2 Dendrobium catenatum
CCATTACTTCCATCCAATTTTAGGCCAATTAGTCTCTACCAGACAAATTACAAAATTGCAGCCACTATGCTAGTTAACAAGTTGAAGAGATTTATCCCCAAGATGATTACTGAAGAACAAGTGGCCTTCATCCCAGGTAAATCCATTTCAGAACATTGCCTTCTTGCACAGGAGAATTTTCACAAATTCAAGATATCGAAGAACAGGAAAGGC
>NW_021427621.1:0-288 GCF_001605985.2 Dendrobium catenatum
CACTTTCAAGCCGCATAATAAAATTTATCGTGGTCGTAATGCGGTTCAGTAATGCACACTGCGTAGTGAGGATTGTGGCAATATACGAAATACGGTGATTAGCAATTTAAATCAATTTATCCTCCGATATTGAATACCCACTCATATTCACCCACGATCCCTTGGGCGTATCCATACCCACCCATGGATGGCTATGTGGGTGGGTGTGGGTATGGAAACCCAATGTAGGGCTCTGCTCGGCAACCGTGGGTGTTGGTTTTCTCATCTTGAAGCTCCTTTTCATAGTAA
>NW_021427622.1:0-621 GCF_001605985.2 Dendrobium catenatum
TAGGTGTAGATTTTGATGATTTTTTTTTTTTTTTTTTTACTGCAGGATCATGTGAAGTTTTATTTTAATAAATATATAGCCCAAACAAATATTTTGACTATATAGGATCAAGAACATTTAAAATATTCTAAAATGAATTTAAATGAGTCCAAATCAAATACTTGAAATGCAATTTAAAATTCATGTCTATATATAATAGACCAAACGATCTTTGAATTTTATGCGCTATCGCTAAAATCAAGTCCAAAAGTACTCAATTTCATTTTCATTATCATTAAAGAACTTAAATGGGCAAGAATGGTTCAACGATCATTGCTATCAAAAGCTATCGCTCGATGCATCTCATCTAACTATCTTTTGTGTGACCAATATTAGCTTATCATTATTCCATGATTGTCATTGTCCAACTGACATCACATTATTGTTATCATGTGACCGTCATTGTTTAATCGAAGTTGTCTGACCGAAATCACTTTACCACCATTGCGCGTTTGATCGTCATTCCTCACCACTTCGCCTGATTGTTGACTCCCGACTATCACCTTGTGACAATTGTCAACCAACAATTGTCCTTCAATGATCATTATATGATAATCATTATTTGAACGTCATTGTCTAACC
>NW_021427623.1:0-512 GCF_001605985.2 Dendrobium catenatum
ACCAGTTACAAATCTCCTCTTCCAAGAAGAACCACTGTTAGAAGACTCGCCTCCAAATCTCTTCCTACTCGTAGTCCACCGCTGCTGAGTAGCTGTCATGTCATTCTCAATCAGACGAGCTTGCTCCACCAGCTCAGAAAAATCAGTAATCCGGAACGGTATCAGGGGCTGTCTCAAAGTGTCTCGTAGTCCGATTTCTGAGGGGAAATTGATAGCACTTCTCAGCAGAA
Source organism: Dendrobium catenatum (assembly GCF_001605985.2). Taxonomy (NCBI): domain Eukaryota; kingdom Viridiplantae; phylum Streptophyta; class Magnoliopsida; order Asparagales; family Orchidaceae; genus Dendrobium; species Dendrobium catenatum. Next base: position 231 of record NW_021427623.1, read on the forward strand.
GTACTAACCAGCTGCGGAGCGTACCTGGCTAAGGCAGTAAACTCAGCATCGTACTGCATCACCATCTTGCTCCCCTGAACAAGCCTCAGAAAACTCTCCTGCATCTGCTGTCATGCAGAAGGGGGAACAAACCAGTCTTGGAACACTTCAGTGAACTCTTCCCAGGAAATCAAAGAGTTCAATCTGCCCTGAAACCTGGCTGCCTGCTGGCCTTCCCACCAGTGCTCAGCCTCACCATCCAACATAAAAACAGCTAAAGGAACCTTCCTATCTGACGGACAC
>NW_021427624.1:0-392 GCF_001605985.2 Dendrobium catenatum
TCCTGGACGATCCTGGAGCAGATTTTTGATATTACAAATGGTTGCCCCAAGGATACAAAATTTTTATATAAAAACATTTATTTATCATCGTCATAATTTGTTGACTCCAAATTTGAGTGAAGAAACTGTGAGATCCCTTCACTTGAGGAAGAAGCACTTCCTCATGGATCTTGAAAGAGGAGGAGGAGGGAGAGAGGAGGAGAAAGAGGTGGTGAGCCAAAACAATGCATAAATTCATTATTCCTTGGCTTAATCCTAATACAAGCTAAAAGGCCTATTAATAGGCACCTAAGGCTACACAAATAGCCACACACAAGCTATACAAAAAATAAACCTAAAAAATTTGGAATAAAACCTAACAATCACCCCCTTAGTCCAGATTTAACAAAAAA
>NW_021427625.1:0-312 GCF_001605985.2 Dendrobium catenatum
ACGTGAAAAGGTTGGAGTAGCTCCAGTAAAAGATAAGTTTAGAGAGAGTCGCCTTAGATTGTTTGGTGACATTAAACGGAGGCCTTCCGATGACCCAGTTAGGAAAGTTGAGGTATTAGATTTGTCTTATGTTAAGAAAGGTAGGGGTAGACCTAAAAAGACTTGTTTAGAAAATGTTAGAAATGATATTTCCTTATTAGATTTAGATGAGAATTTGACTTTTAACCGGACACAATGGCGAAAAGGATTCATGTAGCCGACCCCACGTAGTGGGGCAAAGGCTTGATGTTGTTGTTGGCAATTTTCAATTAA
>NW_021427626.1:0-287 GCF_001605985.2 Dendrobium catenatum
CGCTAGTTATTGAGGCTAGAAGAACTCCTCAAAGGGAAAGGCTATCATCTGCTGTGATAGCTGAATAAAGATGATATCAACGACAAGCTCCACGCGGTGAACATTGGGGTGTGACACCTGAACCTCAAGTTCAGGGATCCATTGCCAAAAGGTCCCGGTGGAAGAGAAAGGAAATCTGGAGACCAAAATCTTGCAAAGAAGAAGAAAGAAGAAGAGAAATAAATCTAGGCGTGACATCTGGTATGGATTCCAGGAGATCCGCCCCCACCTACAAACGACATCAAAAA
>NW_021427627.1:0-230 GCF_001605985.2 Dendrobium catenatum
CTATTTTAAAAATAAAAAAAAAATAAAATAATTTTTTTAACATAAAAAAATTACTCACATCATATTGTATGAAGCTCATTTATATTGTACAATCTTCAAATGTTTGCACATCCTCACCACTAGTGAAATCAATGGCCCTAATCTGACCAATAATTGATGATTTTATAGTACTACAACACTTTATACAATATGATCCACATGTTGATAGCCATTGGACAAATTCAAATCAC
>NW_021427628.1:0-3740 GCF_001605985.2 Dendrobium catenatum
AATTGAATTGATTTAGGGGCAAGATTGGTCCAAGTGATCTTATACAAAAATGAGGTCAACACACACTGATGATGTCTCTTTCATCTTTCTCTCTTGCATGCCTTATGTACTATTTATCCTCTCTTGATTTTTTTCCTTTGAACCGACCGGGTCATTGAAAGATCTTTATGTGTGTTGAATAACTTATTGAGCCTATCTCATTTGGATTATAAGAATCTAGGACTTTCACTATGCACCAAATCAAGAGAATAAAATAACATCCATAATCAATAATGTTCTCAGGTTGAGGCATAAGATGTAATTAACCACGGAGGATTGGGCCCGTGGGAAATTGACACTCACATCAAATAAATAGCATTCAAGTTAATGTATTGAATGAGAGAAATCTCGTGACTTTTTGGTCATATACATCATTATCCATTGAAGCGTGTAGGCTAAAGCCATTATTTTTCTTAGTCCCACTAGATAGTGCAATCATATTCTTTGCATCTATCCTACACGAGCATTCCCTTTCAGAGATCCACGGATATCTAAAAAATTTTCTTAGTAAGATAAATACGATACTAGCATAATAAAAATGTTTTAGCTAATTTAAAAGTTAAAACATATTCAAAATTATGAAGATTAACTCTTATCATTAATTAACTTAATTAACCATAATTAGCATATAAAAAATAATTCAAGCATATAATTATGAAACATAAACCAAATTATATTTAAAAAAAATAGCAATAAATTTATGAAAATTTTATCAATTAATTATTAATTATTAATAAGTGAAAATAGAAATTAATCCTCAAAAAATATAAACAAATTTAAACTAATTTTAGTTCTCTATTTATTAATTTTAAGATATTTGAGGATAAAAGATAACACAATAACATGCTAAAGAAATTAATTAAACATACGAAACTATATGTATCATGATTTTGACTTTCATCCACAAACCTGGAACTTCATTATGCTCGAATTAACATTTCTAAAAGATTCCAGAAAACTATTTTTTGCTTGCAAAAGTCACTACAAATCTACCCAAAAAAAAAAAGTTATCTTCTTTCACCATAAATAACTGTTCTACTTTCACCAAATTTGATTAAAAAATACATCACATTTCTACACAGATAATCTTTCTCAAACGTCACTCTGCCTTGAGAGTGATATACTGATTTCTATACATAAGTTGAAGCGATTGATGATCAACAACGATGGGTTCAACATCTAAATCAAAATCAGACAGGAATACCTACCTGATCATCGTCGGACTTATACAGGTCTAGATCAGTTGGATAATCGATTTTCAAGGGATGCCTTTCAGATCGATTCGCCCTAGCAGCTTCTCTAAATCCTCTAAGGATTGTTAGATTTATTGATATGGTTTAAACTCCCCTTCTAGAGATGTAGCCTCTATCACCACATGTTCCCCACCAAAAACATCTTCAAAACCTCCATCCCCCTCACATAACCCTCCACCTCTTGCCAACAATAAGTTCTCTGCCCTTTCTGATAATCAAGAAATTCTAACCTCCTCACTACATTCCCTTGGCATCCCGGATGCTATTGAACACCTTTTTAACCCTAAAGACCAATTAAATTGTTCACTCTCCAGCCAACAAACGCAATAATCTGCCAAAATCTCAGGGTCAAGGCAACAAAACTACAAGAGGAAAACAAGCCAAAAAGGCTACTAACACCCCATCCAACTCCCAATGACCCTTCCCATTATTGGCGCTTGGAACATGTGTGGGTTTAATAGCCCGGACAAGATCTTGTGTTGCAAGAAATTTTTTGATAAACATAGGTTGGATATTATAAACTCAGAGGCCTCTTACAGCAATTTCAATTGTTCTAGCCCTGGAAGAATCTGTATCAAATGGAATTCCCTCAAAGTTGACTTTAAACCCATCTTCTCTTCTTGCCAATTGATATATGGCATGCTCTTCTCGGGTTCTACCCATTCTTGTTATATTTATGTGGTCTATGACTCTAATTCCGCGGATGATCGGAAAGTCGTTTGGGACAAAAGTATGGATTTGGCTTCTAGCATCACCACTCCCTGGATAATCTTGGGGGATTTTAATTGCTACGGATTTTCTAACGAAAAAGCCGGTGATTTTGCTCTTTCCTATGGCAAGCTAGCTGATTTTAACAACATGATTTTCAGTACTAGTATGCATGAACTGTCTTCGGTGGGGCATTATTATACCTGCTTTAATCAGAGGCTGGATAACTCTATTCATATTCATTTGGATAGGATCCTGGTCAATGACGCCTGGTTACTTAACTACCCTAATTCCTTCTACAATGTTGGGGCCCTCTTATTTCTGACCACTCCCCCATTGTGGTGCTATCCCAAACTTCTTCCCATTACAAGCATAGATTTATCTACAACAATTATTGGGAAAAGCTGCCTAAATTTTGGGATTGCCTTTGCAATGCTTTTTTCCTCTCACACTCATAAAAGCCCCATTTTCTCATTTTACCACAAGTTCAAGACTCTGAAGTAATACATCAAGTCCAATTCCTGGGCATCCTCCAACCATATGAAACTCCTCATTGAGAAGCTTACCTCTACCCGAAATTACTACCTCACCCATTTGCAAAGCAACCCCACTGATGCTGATCTCAATACCAATCTTAAAGATGTTAATCTCAAGCTTGTGAATTGTAACAAAGCTTGGTCGAAATGGATTGCTCAGAGAGCTAAAGCCAATTGGCTCTCTTGCGGGGAGGATGATTTAAAATTTCTCCACTCTAGAATTAACACCAGACATAATATCAACCAAACAAAATTTATTTCCACTGATGCTGGTGTTTTGACTGATCCTAAAGATATTTGTGATGCTTCTATTCAACACTTTTGTAGGTTGTTCAACACCTGCACCTTTACTCCCAATGTTTTTAGGCATATCCTCACTGGTAACAAAATTCCCAATAACCTTATTTCTGCCTTGACTGCTCCTGTTTCTGTTGAAGAAATAAAAAAATGTTGTTTCTCTTCCCCTTCCTCCTCTACTCCTGGTCCTGATGGGTTTACATTTGGTTTTTACAAATCGTCCTGAAATATCATAGGTAAAAAACTTTGTGATGCTGTGCTTTACTTATTTTCCTCGGCCTCTATGCCTAAGCAAGCAAAAGCCACTGCTATTGCTCTAATTCCTAAAAAATCCTCATGCTGCTTCCATATCTGATTATAGACCTATCTCTCTATGTAACACCTTCTATAAAATTATGGCTAAGATAATTGCTAATAGGATGAAAGAGATTATGTCTTTCATCATCCACCCTTGCCAAGACGGTTTCATTAAAAACAGATCCATCTCGGACAACATCATCTTAGCCACTGAGCTTCTTGGAGATTTCAACCATAAACATAAGAACAAATTCTTTTGTGCTAAGTTTGATATTCACAAAGCCTTTGACTTGGTTTCTAGATAATTCATTCTTAATCGGCTGTTACAAAAGGGTTTTCCTGATACCTTCATCGCTTGGGTCAAAGGTTGTATTACTGATGTCCATTTTTCCATCTCCATTAATGGGGCCTTGGAAGGTTTTTTCAATTTAACATCCGGACTTAGACAAGGGTGCCCATTCTCCCCTTATCTTTTTAGCATTGCAATGGATGGCCTTTCTTCTCTTTTTGAGGAAGCAACTGCTGCTAATCACTTTCAAGGGCTTGATCTCAGAAATTTTTAAGTCTCCCACCTTGTGACGCCCCGAGATCTAACTTGGAAAGAATTTCG
>NW_021427629.1:0-275 GCF_001605985.2 Dendrobium catenatum
CCTCATAATTCTTCTTAATAGAAGCATCAAGGTTAATATTGATCTAATCGGGGGGAGGAGGTTTTCATTTGTTTGAGGACAGCCCAATGGACTGATTAACAACCCAGTTCTTCGATTGAATAAGCTGCATTTTATCCTGACTGATAAAACTAAGAGTTGAAGAAGCAATGAACACCTCACTATCTTCCGGATTCCCAGGCTTAAACTTGTTTCTATGATTCCAAATGAACCAAATAATAGTAAAATACAATTTTACCATCATCATATTACCTTCT
>NW_021427630.1:0-250 GCF_001605985.2 Dendrobium catenatum
TTCTTGAGGTTCGACCCTTTCTCCTAAGGTCATAGTCACTACTCCTTGAATTTCCTCTATTTCATCATCTTCAATTTTAGAATCAGAGGGCTTATCTGATTCATCAAATAACACATGGGTGGATTCTTCTACTACAAGGGTTCTCTTGTTAAAGATTCTATAGGCCTTACCTACAGAAGAATATCCTAAGAAGACACCCTTATCCGACTTGGGATCAAATTTTCCTAAGGGATGTTTACCATTATTCAAG
>NW_021427631.1:0-303 GCF_001605985.2 Dendrobium catenatum
TAATTTCAATCTGACTTAAGGGAAGTGGAATCCTAAAGCTGCAAAGCGGGATTCGTGCATTCGTACCATTTTTCTTGAGCCAACAGTACAACCTCAAAATATTGTTCACATCAATGTCTTAAGCAATCTCTCTGTCATCTACTATTTCACTAGGTTTAAAAGAAGTATGCCAAGATTGGGGGGCAATTTCAATTAAAACAATGAATAAACAATGCCCTATGCATGATTGTAATAATAATAACAAAAAATTCTTCCTTCTAACATCCATATTTTTAAGAGCATATTTTAAAAAGGATCGTTATT
>NW_021427632.1:0-313 GCF_001605985.2 Dendrobium catenatum
TAGGTTGTGAAATCTCAACAATTCATAGCGATAATGGTGGATAATTTTAAAATGATAGATTTGAATCATTTTGTCAAGAGCTAGGAATAGAACACAATTTCTCAGGCCCTAGAACACCTCAACAAAATGGTATAACATAAAGGAAGAATAGAACCTTGGTAGAAGCTGCTAGGGCAATGTTAGCAGAGTACACCCGTCCTAGATACTTTTGTGCAGAAGCAGTCAACACAGCGTGCTATGTTTTAAATAGGGTGAACACTAGATCTAAGCTGAACAAAACTCCTTAAGGGTAGGACACCAAACCTTTCACACT
>NW_021427633.1:0-243 GCF_001605985.2 Dendrobium catenatum
TGTAGACACCTATAATCCCTATTGAGAAAATCAAACCCTGCTATTGTATATAAAAGTCTATCTGTGGACATCTATAATTCCTGTTTGAAAAATCAGAACATGATGTTAGGCATTAACTATCTTTCTAAGGACACTTAATTTTTGTACTCTCCCTCTTCTTCAACGGAGAAGAAATGAGGATCTTTGCATCACTTAATACATAGTGAATTTTGCATCTAGGCAAGACCCTATGGTTTTTTCCCT
>NW_021427634.1:0-682 GCF_001605985.2 Dendrobium catenatum
TTATCTCCTATTAAGATCACATGGAACGAATAGGAACAGGCCAGAAAAATTTTCTAAGTCCTATTCGTCCAGGACGATTTGTTCTCTGTAAAATTTTTGTCCAGACGAAATTAAATTATCGTACATGACAACTTGCTCTCTGTAAGATTTTTGTCCAGACGAAATTAAATATCATCCAGGACGATCTGGTCTCTGTAAGATTTTCGTCCAGATGAAATTAAATATCGTCCAGGACGATCTGGTCTCAGTAAAAATTTTGTCAAGACGAACCAATTTTCATCTAGACGATACAACAAACTAAGAACAATTTTTTTGCAGTTTTTGGAACCGACCTTGTAATAACCATTCGTACCGGACCAACTTGTTTCGTACGGGACGATCAGCTTATACGAAAACATTTCGTACACATATACAAACAGGTTCATTTCAAGGCTTTTAAGTAATATCGTCCAGGACGATCCATGATCGTACGGGATGATCCGCTACGTGCAGAATTGAAAACTTATAGTTTTGTCTTTTGTATATATAGTCCAAATTAGACTGCCACCCAATCGTTTTATCATTTGATCTTTGTGCCTTTTCAGAGAATAGCCAAGGAGAGAGTGTAAGAGTGCATTCAAAGGAGGATTCGTATCATTGGAGCGTAAAGGCTTCACTTGGAGTTTAAAGGTAAGAATCTCTA
>NW_021427635.1:0-355 GCF_001605985.2 Dendrobium catenatum
AGGGCGACCGAAAAGAGAACCCAAACCAAAAAGAATCTTAGGAGAAAAAAGATGTGGCCTAAGATGGGGGAAAGAAACCCAAATTGGCACAATTGGAGAATCCTTCTCAATGTCCAAATGGTGAGTCCACTTCACCACTATCATAAAACAATTTTGAACAAAGTAAGACCTATGAGAAACGATTCTACAATAATCGAAATCATTCTCCAATTTTATCAAGACATTACGATTATCGAGCACAGTAACGGAAAAATTCCCAATCAACTTAAGACTAAAGCAAAATTTCCGAATGGCTTCAACGGAAGGTCTTCGCCCCGGAAAACGACCCACCAAAGAGAACTCAAAAGGCTTAGCA
>NW_021427636.1:0-508 GCF_001605985.2 Dendrobium catenatum
TGTTCAGTCCAAAATAAATGATGATTTTTATAGACAATCTCTTCAAATCAAGCTCTTCAAATTCAATTCTTCAAATTCGAAATCTCAAAATTCAAAATCTATAAAACCATTTATATCCAAATCAATATTAATCCAAATTCAAGTCTAAATAGAAAATCAAATTCAAAACTAAATTCCCCAAGGAGTTCCCACGCTTTGATTAAATCACCGTTTATCAATGATGGGAAATTATTTACAATCCTTGTAATAAATTAAAAGCTATCAACACAAATGTCTACTTCCTAATGGATATATTATTGTGTTGCTCTAGATCTTTGATAGAGCATACTAAAAACAAAAAGAAATCAAATTGAAAAGAAAATCTAAATCAATTCTTTGGTTTCCTTATTGGAGGAATCATGTTGGGTCATGTTATATTCCTGTGTTATAAATGGACAAAATATTTGAATTTTTTTAAGATAGATCTTTCCATTAGATCATGTCTTAGCATTAGCCTAGACTATTAGGC
>NW_021427637.1:0-280 GCF_001605985.2 Dendrobium catenatum
AGAGAGCTTGAAAGGGAGAGAGGAAAGGATGGAGTTAATTTGTCAAAGGACCTGGCTACTCCGCCGCACCGGGGATGGTGGAAGTGATTTTGTAAGGGCTTCTCCGCCTAGCTGTGGGGGCTAAAGGAGATACACTTGTTTTAGTGCAATACTTGGAGGGTGCCTCCAAGGAGTGGATGTAGGTCAAGGTTTGACAGAAACCACTGTAAATCCGGTGTGTTCTTTCTTTTTACTGCTTCCGCATTTTAATTTCCGCACTTTATTTTCTGTGGTGATTTTG
>NW_021427638.1:0-203 GCF_001605985.2 Dendrobium catenatum
CTAGGCTTGAGGTGTTCTTATGGCGGCTCTTCTCGAATGCTTTGCCTACAGCTGAATTCCTCTGTAAAAGGAAACTTGCTGATGATTCACTGTGTCCATTGGGCTGTGATGTAGTGGAAGATTGCAATCATATTACTACCTACTGTTGCAAATTGCGGAAGGTGCTAGATGTGCTGAGAGGGTGGGGATTTCAAATTCCTGTT
>NW_021427639.1:0-313 GCF_001605985.2 Dendrobium catenatum
TCTTATTATCGCTTTCGCATTTATTTTTCTTCCGTACACTTTTTTGTGGTGAGTTTGGTTTTGATTTTTGTCTTTATTTAAAAGATTCTTCTTTTCAAAATCACCTCTCTCTTTTAATTAGTCTTGGGCCAGTTCTATAAGGCCTAACATCCCTGACGAACTTTCAAGTGGTATCAGAGTGGTTTTCATATAATAAGTTTTTAAAAGCTTTTGAATTTCGATCCATGACTAATTTTTTAAATCGTAATGTTGCGGAAGGATATTCAATCACCAGATCCCTTTATTTGAAAATATGTCATTTGATTTTTGGAAA
>NW_021427640.1:0-276 GCF_001605985.2 Dendrobium catenatum
TGATGGAGATTCACAAGTTGCCGAGCTTCACCTTTGCGGCTTTGCCTAAGCTTAATAAACGTAGGATTTTGTTTCGCCGTTGTCAAAGCTTAGTAAACGTAGAATTGAGTGCACTTCATTTGCTCCTAATCTTATTGTTAGATTAGGGATTTTTGTTGAAACTATTTACTTAGCATGATTGATGAATTTCTAACTTGTTTTGATTTTTCCAAGTGTTTGGCAAGCGGTTGAGCCTAAATGTAGGCACCCCTCTCTTGTTTTATTTTATCATTTGGA
>NW_021427641.1:0-296 GCF_001605985.2 Dendrobium catenatum
TTGGAGGATGCCTCCAAGGAGTGGACGTACGTCGAGTTGACCAAACCACTATAAATTTCTGTGTTCTTGTTTTTTTGCTTTCGCACTTTTTAATTCCGCATTAATTTCTTGTGGTGTGATTTGGTTTGTGATTTTCTTTCTCTGTGAAAAAAGTTTTTAAATGCCAATTCACCCCCCCTCTTGGTTAGCTTGCGACTAAGTTCATAGGGCTTAACATCCCGAACGAACTTTCAAGTGGTATCAGAGCAGGATTCAAAATAATTTAAGTTTGAAAACTTTTTGAATTTTATCCATGG
>NW_021427642.1:0-469 GCF_001605985.2 Dendrobium catenatum
TTTTAGTCTTAAAAACTCTGTGGTTGAAAAACTTTTTTTACAAAAACTTAAAAGAAACATTTTTATTTCGGTTTAACATAATTTTAAAAAGAGTGTTTAAATTTTTTTTTTTTAAACTACCAATTCACCCCCCCCTCTTGGTAGCCTTGGGACATTAACTTAGGCTTAACAACCTAATTACTAGACTCAACAGGGTTCTCTACTTCATAGAGGTCAGTGGAAAGGAGTTTTTGTACGGGCTTCTTCGCCTTGTTGTGGGGGGAAAAGGAGAGACACAAAGTTTAGTGCAATATTCGGAGGAGAGACTTCGGGGAGTGGACATTGGTCAAGTTGACCAAACCACTATAAAATTTGGTGTGTTCTTTCTTAGTATTTTTTCACATTTAATTTCCACACTTTAATTTTTGTGGTGATTGTTTAGTTTTGTTTATGATTTTGTTTGAAGAAAATTTTAAATAGTAATTCACCC
>NW_021427643.1:0-690 GCF_001605985.2 Dendrobium catenatum
TTATAATTCATGTCGTAGGGCATTACGAGGGAGTTCACCAATACACTGTCGGGTTGACTCCTTAGGGATGTCCGAAAGAATGAGAGGTTGGTGACCTGCATTCGAAGGATGGGTAGAGCTTTTGTGTTAGCAAGCTCATTTTCTTGATGTGTTGGACGATGCATTCTTAGTGGAGGAAGGGGAACTTCATCATGAAGATATTCATGTTGAACATCTTCGAGCCCTGATAGGTCTCACAGGAGAAAAATCTCTTCTTGAGGTGTTAGTGACGATCGTCGAGTCTCTCGCAGGAGTTAAAGGATCTTATTTTGATATTCCTCCATCTTTCTGATGCGGTCTTCTAGGGAAGGCCCTGAAGTTCCTTCTCCAGTAGCATTATGCCCCCTAGGATAAAAAGTGGCAGATTCCTGGCATCTTTGGTTCATGGAAGGATTTCTGGATTGGTGTGAGTTGGAGCAAGAGGCTTCCAAGATGCGATTGCTATGCTTGTTGGCCATTAGAGTAGTGCATAGGACAGTAGGATTAAGATTCCCATAGACAGTGCCAAACTATTGCTGGCTAGAATATACATATCGATAGAGTTGTAATTCTATGTCTTAGCATTGCACGAATATCAAGCTCACACACCAAGAACATAAGATTTTTTATGTGGAAACCCGGGGAAAGGGGAAAACTACGGTGCCTAGCCTA
>NW_021427644.1:0-233 GCF_001605985.2 Dendrobium catenatum
GTAGTTAATTATATCGTAGGTGGATAGGATCTCCTACAAAAACTTCCGATTAAAATGGTGGCAGAATTTTGTCAGATTTTCTAGGAGTGATATCAAAAAGAGAAGTGAATTTTGGAAACTCAAAAGGGAATGGATCAAAATTGAGCAGTTATTAACGAAGTTAAAGGAAGAGAGGTAGGGGACACCTTGAGATTCCAGAACCGTCCGGAAGTGTCCCAACTTAATCTAAGTGT
>NW_021427645.1:0-281 GCF_001605985.2 Dendrobium catenatum
TCTCTTAATAAACTATTATGGAAACTGCTATTCAGCGTAAAAAACAATAGCTCTATTATATTTACTACCATCACATGTCACAATAAGTCTATATTAATGTTGTTTCCAAATATTTTCATGTAATTAAATGTATCTATTACTTCATAAACAAATTTTCATATTTCCTTTCTTTCCACTTGCGGCCAATGACAATCATCTATATAATCGCTGTCACAAAGTATACAGAATGCAATCAGTTGCTTTCAACTTCCCCAAAATATTTTCAAAATTTATAATAATTG
>NW_021427646.1:0-412 GCF_001605985.2 Dendrobium catenatum
ATAGATAATTCAAATCCAATCATCCAAACTCAAAATCTAGACTTAAATCCTAAGTCCATAAGCCTTGTCTTAAAGGCCTTTTCCAGTGATTCTTCAAACACTTCAAAACCCAGTCAAATGACCTTTGATTCAGAGTCTATCACTTGCAAAGTGATAATACATGTCTCTAGAGGTAACCCTTCAAATTTGATCCCATTTTGAGGTCTCTAACCCAAGAATCTAAATCAAAATCCAAAGGCTATAAAACCTTCAAATATTTATAGTCTATGCCACTTGACCATCTAGTGGATTTTGACCCTGGAGCTTTCTCCGAAGCTTCCAGTCATATCCAGACCATTGATATTGACCTATTGAGCAATAAACCACCTTCTGTTGGACCCATTTTGACCCCCAGTTGACCAGGGGTCAAAAT
>NW_021427647.1:0-471 GCF_001605985.2 Dendrobium catenatum
TTTCTCGTTGGAAAGCTTTATGTTTCCTACCCCACTCCAAATTAAAAGAGGCGCTTGATTGTTAGTCTTTTTGTAGGGTTTTGGGTCGAAAACAAAGAAGAATTTTGGTAGGTAATTTGTGTAGGGTTTTGTGTGGTACTTAATTTAGAGTTTTTTTTTTTATGGAGTATTTGGAAGCTTATAATTTGGTGATTTGCTTAGTGTAGTAAAGTCCCTTGGTAGTTTTTCTTAGAACAAGCTAATGATTAGTGTATGAATTATCTTTCTATTGATTCATATTGGTCTCTAAAAGATAAATGTTGGGGTTTTAAAGCTTTAGTAGTAGCTTTGTGTTATAAGGCCTTTAGTGTCTTTTTGGAGTTAGATGATCATTGCTTATTGGAGCCAATTTCCTTTAGTGTTAGCCTCTAAAAAAAATATAGAACTTTGAATATGTATAAAACAAAAGATAATCTTATTTTAAGCTTAGTG
>NW_021427648.1:0-1193 GCF_001605985.2 Dendrobium catenatum
TTTTGTAGGAAGAGTTCTTAAATTAGGGCACTGATTTTTTATATGTTCAAACTTCCTACATCCAAAGCAAACAATGTCAGAAGAAATCTTGACATTCTTACCATTTTTACCTTCATTCCACTTTTGTTGATGCTTATGCTTTGATGAGCATTTTAATTTGCTTGACCAGTTATTGCTTTCGTCACCAACTAAGCTACCTCTTTTCGTATCTTCATCTTTTAGCACTATCGTTTTACTTGTATCCAAAAGTCTTTGACCTAAACTTTGCTCGTAGGCAATGAGTGAGCCAATAAAAATATCAATAGAGTATTAATTCAAATTTTTTGATTCACAAATAACAATAACTTTAGCATCAAATTAATCTACTAGACAACGAATAATTTTATTAATTTTTCAAAATTTGAAAATTCTTTACCTAAAGTATGCAATGATGTCACAATTTGAATAAACCTAGTATACATGTCTAAGATCGTTTCATAAGATTTCATGGAAAATATTACATAATCATGCATTAACACATTCAACTTGGATTGCTTGATTTCACTAATGCCTTCGTATATGGTGTGTAGTTTATCCCAAATTTCCTTACTAGTAGTGCACGTGGATACTAACATAAAATCTTCAGAATTTAAAGCACAGAAAAAGTAATTTAAAGATTTTGCATTCAATTGAGCATTGATTCTTTCATCTTTATTCCATTGACTAAAAGGAATGTCAGATTTAATTCCATCTAAAATACGTGACGGTAAAAAATAATCAATTAAAATCATATGCCACATGCGAAAATCAATTGATTGTAAAAAAAAAGACATGTAAATTTTCCAAAAATTAAATGTAATATTTTCAAATAAAGGTGATCGTGTAATAGAATATCCTTCTATTGTATTACGATTCCCAAAGTTAGTCATGGATCCAAAATTCAAAAAGTTTTCAATCTCAGTTTTTATGAATCCCACTTTGATGCCACTTGAAAGTGCTCATATGGCACTAGAACGTGCCCTGATACCACTTGATAGTTTGTTAGGGATATTAGGCCCTTATGAACTCGCCCAAGGCTAATTAAGAGAGAGGTGAATTGGTAAAAAAAATCTTTCAATTAAAACATAAATTAAAACCAATATCACCACAAAGAAACCAAATGCGGAAGTAATAAAAGAAAGAACACACCAGATTTATAGTGGTTCGGTCAAACC
>NW_021427649.1:0-930 GCF_001605985.2 Dendrobium catenatum
GTCACATAAAATGGCGGCCTTCCGATGACCCGGTTAGTAGAGTAGAGGTATTAGATTTGACTTATATTAAGAAAGATAGGCAGACCTAAAATGACTTGGTTAGAAAATATTAGGAATGATCTTTCTTTGTTAGATTTAAACGAGAACTTGACTTTTAATAAGACACATAGGAGAAAAAGGATTTATGTTGCCGACCCCATATAGTGGGATAAAGGCTTGATGTTGTTTTTGTTGTTGTGATATCCTTTGCTTTGAGTCTAAATCATAGTACAATGATTATGCTTTTTTTTTGTTGTATGATCTTCCAGCATTTTTCACCTCTAAGCTTCTGCACCATAACCATCTTTTGCATTTTTGCCAAGAGAATGGATATATATGAAGTAGATGCGTGCAATTAGTTACTAGCTTCCAGTTTGTTTGGCTTTTTATTATCAATTTGACACATAATTGCATTATAGAATGTTAGTCCATCTTTCCAAATCTATATTTTAGAACACATTTTCATAGGGAATATGAGTTTTTGTTCATTAGTTTGAAATTATGAGGCTAATCTAGATGATGCAATTCATGGTTAATAACATAATGCCTCATGATTGGGTTGAAACAACTGCATTCTCAACTTAATATTGTGCTTCTCTTTTAATGGAAAATATTTTGTGCTTTAAAGCATTGCAAGTCTCACCACCATCTCATAAAATTTTCCCTTAAGTTTGAATGCTACTTTCTTATCACACAACAATCCCGATGCATTTCTCCACTTCAACCATCCAATTTGAATTATACTAATAATATCCCCTTCTATTTCACCATCACTTTGAACAATAGGCCAAAGATATCTCAAAGTCACAAACCTCCACTAGATCTATTACTACTAAAATTATACTATATGCATTCAGTTTAAGATCACTGTAGGAAAAATGCATGTTACCG
>NW_021427650.1:0-201 GCF_001605985.2 Dendrobium catenatum
CAAGAAAGGAAAGATGAGGACACAAAAAGCTTTTTGGGCCGACTCTGCCTCAGAATCGTCAGAGGAAGAAGCAGAGGAGGAGGTAACTAATTTGTGTCTTATGGCTAACGATAACCTTGATCAATCGGATCAAGACGAGGTATGTCAACTTTCATATGATGAATTACTGCTTATTTCTGAGAATATTCATGACTCGTATAG
>NW_021427651.1:0-544 GCF_001605985.2 Dendrobium catenatum
AGGCCGATAAGGACATCGGCTTGGCCGATCAGTACAAAACTCAGAAGATCGGCCAGAGCATCGCCCTCGATGCCAAGCTAGATGATTGAAAATTGGCTTGATCGTCCAAGCCGATCTGTCGATCGTCCTGACCGATCAATTCAAATCATGGGAAAATCGTCCTGACAATAACCCTGGATACGAGCTGGCCGATATTTATCATCCTGAAGTAACTTAAGGTTTTTGACTTGATCGTCCTAGCCGATCCTGCGATCGTCCAGGACGATATTATTGTATTAATCATCCTTAATTACTCCCTTGATTTCCTGATCAATTAAGGCATAATCTGATAATTTCGTCCAGGCCGATACTGGGATCGTCCTGGCCAATAATTTAAATATACAGTATACCTTAATTGTCTAAGGCAGTTACTTCTTTCTATTTTGAGCTTATCATCCTGGCCGATACACGTATCATCCAGGCCGATAAGTTAATGTTGGCTGCCTTAATTAAGAATCCTTATTTAGCCTTTCTGTTTTAAGCCCGATCGTCCAGGCCGATATAA
>NW_021427652.1:0-299 GCF_001605985.2 Dendrobium catenatum
TTGAACTAATTCACTAAAGCAAGAAGCTAATATCTATTGTTATTACTAATATTGTTGCCCCATTAATGGCCCCAAAAAAATTCAAAGTAGGGTCATCATCTAGTATTTCTTCTAGGATGACGAAGATATCAAGAAGGAATAAGAATCAATGTCTAAGGTCAAGAATGAAAAAAAAAAATTAATTGGCTGATGAGCATGTAATGTTTGCCAACAAAGAGGTGGGTGAGTTTAAAATCCCTTCTACCACTACACTCCTATGTGCTAGAAGGTTCCATCCTCTTTTTGCTGCTCATGGAGAA
>NW_021427653.1:0-348 GCF_001605985.2 Dendrobium catenatum
TTCTCCTCACCCTTTCCTTTGCTTGAGTGATCTTTATGTGTAGGGAAATCAGTTCTCACATGTCCAGGCTTCCTACATTCAAAATAAAGAACATCAGAAGATCCTTTAACATGTTTATGATCCTTACCTTTTCTCCAACTTTGATGATGCTTTTGTTTCTTCCTTAAAAAGCTTTTGAATTGCATTGTGATGAAGGCAACTTCATCGTTTTCAGACCCAGAAGATTCAGAATCTGATTTATGCGCCTTCAGTGCAATTATTTTCTTCTTTTTCTTCTCACCTGCATCAAGATTTCTTATATTCACCCCTTACTCATAAGCAATGAGTGAGCCAAGTAAGTTATCAATA
>NW_021427654.1:0-2062 GCF_001605985.2 Dendrobium catenatum
TTTGACGAATTTTAGCCATTTTTCCGGCGGAAATGGTCGCCGGAAATTGTCATTTTTCCTGTAGTGCCTACTACCTACCCTCACCTCTACTCCTACTCCTACTACCTATACTGACCTCTAACCCTACCCCGCTAACACCGACCTCTTCTTCTATGACCTTCACTAACCTCTACCTCCACCCCATACACATCGTCCAAACCTAAACTTCTCTTCACCCCTCCCCTTAACTTCATCCCTAACCTAACCATCTTACACCTACACTTACTGTAATCCCTAGATCTCTAACCTTATCCCTACTCCAACCTCTACACACCACTACCTACATATACCTCTACACCTATTTAGGGGTGTCAAAAGAGGGCAAGGGTAAGGGCGATTGTGAGGGAGAGGTTGAGCGCGAGCATGAAACGACGAGGGCAAGAGAGGGCGGCGGCAAGTGTTTTTATGCAAGCATGAGAGGGCGATTGTGAGATAGAGCTGGAGTGGGCGAGGTAGCTAGGGTGAGTGCAACTGCGTGGGCGAGGCATTGAGGGGTTAGAGCGACTATGCGAGCACGTGCAGGCAAGGATAAGGCCTCATGGGTGAGAGTGAGGGTAAGGCCTCGAGGGCTAGGACTAGGACATAAGTATGGGTGAGGGAGAGGGTGAAGGTGAGGGCAAGCAAGGGGAAGGTCACACGGGCAGGCGAGGGTGAGGTCGTGAAGGCGATTATGAGAGCTAATGCGGGGAAGGATGCGGCTTCGAACGCGTCGGGTTTTTGAGTCGTGCATATATTGACACCCCTATTCCTATACTCCTACACCCCACCTAATCTTCCTCAACACCTTCACTTCTTCTCCTCTCTATCTCCTCACTCTCTGATGAAATGGATTTGTGTGGAATAGAATTTGTGAAGTAGATTTGCAAGAGGATTTTATAATGCCCGAAGAGAAAAAGCTTTCCCTACATATGTGTGGAGTGATTCAAGGTGATGAAGACAAATGGAGCAATACTTTAGCTTCTTTCCTACTACTTGGAGCCAACCCAAATTGCTCGGTCAAATGATATAACTCTTCCAACCAAATTTTGGCCCACATTATTTACCTTCTAACAATACTAATTGTATAAAAATCCAATAATTTACCTTAATGTTTTCTATCATATATTTAAAAAAACTGCAACTGCCTTAATTCGACATCTATTACTGGCATGCAAGTTGGAGATGGAGGTGCAAACTCCTCGGAGGCCAACGAATCACACTTGCAAGCAAAGAAGAAGTCTAAATTAAGGCTTATTTTAAATTCAAATTAATAAGTTCTTAATAAATT
The DNA here is from genome assembly GCF_001605985.2 of Dendrobium catenatum. Lineage (NCBI taxonomy): Eukaryota > Viridiplantae > Streptophyta > Magnoliopsida > Asparagales > Orchidaceae > Dendrobium > Dendrobium catenatum. The sequence continues at coordinate 1,307 of NW_021427654.1, forward strand.
TGAGCATTTCCACTAAACAAATTAAAACATTTGGAAATTTTAATTTGATAAAAAAGTAGAATTAATTAATTGGTGAAGAAGTCTAAATTAAGGCTTATCGTGATGCAATACCTTCTTTAATTAAAATCAAATTTGTATAAGTTTTTAATTGAAGATTCAAATTTATATTTAATTATTTATGTAATTTATCACCAACATGTTAAAAACTGCTGAAACAAGAAACATTTATGTTTAATAAATTTTAATTAAATGATTTGAATAATAAATTTATTAATTATTTTTATGAAGCTTTATATAACAAAATTTTGTACTTGTCACTTATTTAAAATTTTAAAAAATATATATTAGATGCTCTTACTATTCAATTTGTAGAAGTTTTCATACAGCAAGAAAGACAAGAAAGAGAACAGTAAGAGAAAAATGAGTAAGTAGAAGATGAGGGTTTCTACATTTGGGGAGAAATTATTACAGGCGATAATCATACGTGGTCCGGAGGCGAATTAGGACTCGCCTCATCACCATTTTTATGTGTACCGGGTGACGGACGGTCCGGTAACCGCACATAATAATTTTTCTCATTTGGGATAGTTTTCTTGCTACTTTCTAAAGACCAAGCAAAATTCTTTTTTGATTCTAGTGATAGAAGATGAAGAGACAAAATAAAGAAGAACACATTGCTCCACCTATCGACCCCATTTTGATTTATGAAGAACTTTCCCGTGCTTTTGATGAATTAGTATTAGCTTTGCAAAAGTT
>NW_021427655.1:0-209 GCF_001605985.2 Dendrobium catenatum
TTGGTTAGAAAGTAGAGAAAAGTTTGCTTGTTGTAGAAATGGACGAGAGAGTATGAAATGGAATTGGGTTGAGTCAAAAAGGTGTATTACCTTAAAATTTATCTCGCTTTGAATTAAGATGCGAGATGGAGTGATTTTTGCGGAAGCAAAACGAGGAAATGATTCCTCATTTGCCTTAGAAAGGAAGTTTTCCGAGGCATTCCTATTCG
>NW_021427656.1:0-249 GCF_001605985.2 Dendrobium catenatum
GAAAAAGGGATTGATCACAATTTTTCTGCACCTAGAATCCCTCAACAAAATGAGGTAGTTGAAAGGAAAAACAGAACATTAATAGAAGTCGCCCGAGTAATGTTGGAAGAATACTCACTTCCTAGATATTTTTGGGCTGAGGCGGTTAGCACTGCATGCTATGTTCTGAATAGGGTGAATATGAGATCAAATTTAAATAAAACACTCTATGATTTGCTAAAAGGTAGAACACCTAACTTATCTCATTTG
>NW_021427657.1:0-329 GCF_001605985.2 Dendrobium catenatum
AAATAAAATATATGATATTTATGTTAATAAATAATTTATATAAAAAATAATATTCATTTTAAAATAGTGCTCTCTTCCTTTTTATAGTACTAAAAAAATTCACATAAAAGCCTTTCATTTTATCTCACATAAAGATAGATGAAGAGATTCTTATATCTAGAATGGTGAGACAGTGAAATAAACCTTAGTCATTTTTAAAAGTAGAAAATCAGTGCAATGAGATTATACATAGATTTCTCTCAAAAGTTCAGAGTCACTTACCTCTCTGTAGGGCTATCAAAATCGGGTCATGGGTCGGATTCAGGTTGAATCTGAAACTGACCTAACAC
>NW_021427658.1:0-354 GCF_001605985.2 Dendrobium catenatum
TTTTGATTCGACGGTGTTTTTCGTCGACTGGATTTTTTTGTATAGTCTAAAATTTGCTGAGCAGTAGAATTAAAGTTTTGTAATGTTGTTATCTACATTCTATGCAAATTTGGTATTTTGTGATTTTTCAGGAAATTTGTGTAAATTCTGTATACAGCCGTTGTGCTGCCCGATTTTTGTCTTATTTCTGAATTCGTCCGAATTTCTTCTGAATTGATATGCTATCTGCATATGCTATAAAAAGGGAGTTATAAGGGGCCTGGATCCTATGAGATTCAGTTAGTGTCTGGGGAAATCTTAAATGAGCTCAAGTTGGAGAAATATTTGTTCTGTTCCGGATCCGATGAAATCTAT
>NW_021427659.1:0-254 GCF_001605985.2 Dendrobium catenatum
AAAATATTTTGTATATTTACACATAATATTTAATTTATTATAATTTATTATTCTTATTTTCCAAAAACAATAATTTTATTTTTTATATTATACTCTTTTAATAGAATGAATTTGTTCGTGAACAAAAGTTATTTGTTCATGTTTGCCATATTATTTATTTATTTAAAGTATTCATGGACGCGTTTGTATTTAATATGAATCATTTTTATAAGCTCTTTTGTTTGTGAATGAGCTCATTTGGTAACTCAAAATTT
>NW_021427660.1:0-394 GCF_001605985.2 Dendrobium catenatum
ATTAGCCTTTGCTTGTCGATTTACAAGATTGTCGATAGGATGTTATTAAACAGACTAAATTATTTCATTCCTAAGATTATTTCTAAGGAACAAGCAGCTTTTATTAAAGGTTGTTCTATATCTAACCATATTTTATTTGCTCCATAATTTTTTAGCAAGTTTAGATTTTCTAAGTCTAAAAAAGGGTTTATGACAATCAAAATTGATATGGAACAAACTTATGATAGCATAGGGTGGTCTACTCTTAAACAAGTTTTAAAGAATGTTGGTTTTCCAGACGAATTCTCCAATCTTCTTCTTTAACGTGTTATTGACCCGAAATTTTCTATTTTGATTAATGGAAATAATTCAAATTGGACTGAGGCTAGGAGCGTATTTAGACAAGGTTGTCCTT
>NW_021427661.1:0-368 GCF_001605985.2 Dendrobium catenatum
ATGCTCTTTGCAGGGAAAAAAAAAAAACTAAAACAAGAAATAACTTGCGTGCAAAGCATTTTCCTAAAGTTAATATCAACACCTCTACTGTAGATCAAAAGAGTTACAACATATGCCCTAAAAAGAGAGAGAACATCAAATCCATTACCAAGATTCTCGAAGAAGTGTTGAAGGGAAAGAGCAAAAGAAACAGAGGACGGGGAAAACACGCACACATATTTTAGAGAGAGAGAGAGAAACTGACCGCCATTAGAACCTAAAGGAATCGTTAGGCTGCGCAAGTGCGCTCAGGAAGCAACCACAGCTTGATAAGATCACGGAGCTTTCCTTAGCGGCGGCGATCGCTGACCTGACTGACTGACCGTCGC
>NW_021427662.1:0-252 GCF_001605985.2 Dendrobium catenatum
CCCATCTATTTCACCATCACTTAGAACAATATACTAGGTTTATCTAAAACGTGTACTCTTTTCAATGAATTGATCGCTCAAACTCACAATTCCACCGCTAGATCTATTAATACTAAAATTATACTCTATATATTCAACTTTAGACTACAGATTTACTCAAATGAAAATCTTTAGACTCTAAAATTGACCTCTATAATTCAAATTTTCCTTCACCGCCCTCTTTAGCCTTATCAACAATAAGAATATCATCAA
>NW_021427663.1:0-700 GCF_001605985.2 Dendrobium catenatum
AGGTTTAGACAAATCATTACATCCCTGCATGCATTAGGTAAAGAATTATTGAATTATAAAAAAGTAAATAAGATTTTGTTTTCTTTACCTTCTTCCTATAATACAAAAAATTTCTTTTACTACTAAATCCAAGGATTTGAATGCTTATTTATTAATAATTTACTTTGATCACTCATTACATATGAGAAAAAAGTGTATCAAAGACAACATGATGGTAGAGAAAGAAAGAAGGATAAAATTATTGCCTTTAAGGCTAGAGATTTAGACAATTCCTCTGATGGATGAGATGAATAAATTGCACTAATGAATCAATAGTTCATAAGCTTTCTAAGAAATAAGCAAAAGTGTCATCAACAGTGGAGCAAAGTTAAGAATTATAAAAATTCTAAAGCTTCTGATTATATTATATGTTATGAATGCTAGAAACCGAGGCACATTAAAATTGGTTGCCCAACTCTTAAAGGCTACCAAAATAAGGAAAATGATAAAGAAAAAGCTAGGTTCCATAAGGACAAGTAGAAATCTCAAAAATCTTTTTAAGAAAACTCTTCTTTAGATTCATCTAGAACAAAAGTAAAAGAAGAAGTGAAAAATATGTACTTAATGGAAATTAACTATCATGATCAGTCTCACCAAGTTGAGGTATCGCAACTTTCATACCATGAATTAGTTGTTGTTTCAGAAGAGATTCATGACTCAT
>NW_021427664.1:0-1019 GCF_001605985.2 Dendrobium catenatum
ACATTTTTACAAAACTTTTAGCCTTTGATATTTTCAGTGTATTAAGAACAAGGCTTGGTATAATCGATTTGAATGCTTAATTAAAATATTTCTGCAACATTGATGTGTGTTCTTAGTTAATATTTTGTGTGTATTTATAAGTGTGTTATTTTTTGTATTTGTGATTTTATGTATTTTTCTATTGTATTTTTAGTGTGTTTGTGTTTTAATTTTGATTGAGTGCATGAACTGTGTTGTGTGTTAACTGTCGGATTTGAATCGTCTAGGATGAAATTATTTTCATACGGGATGAACTGTGTTGTGTGTTAACTATCGAATTTGAACCGTCTACGTATAGTTTTTCAGTTTTTAATTTTAACTTCGTCTGTACGATCGTCATGATCGTTTGGATGAAATTTTCAAATGTCTATACGATTGGTTGACAGTTAAACGAATAAGGTCGCTTTTAATATTATTTTCGCACGTACGAACCTTTGGTTAGTCCGAACGAATGCTTGGCGAATCGATGTGGGGGACGGTTTCAACTGCCATTAATATGATCTTAAATTTTCTTATCATCCAGGACGAACACATGTTCGTCTGTATGATTGTTTGGTCAAAAGTATGTACAAAAGGATGCTTCGTAAGTTGTGTGATTACAAAAAGCTATTTCATTTTGGACTCATTCGTTCGTCCATACAAAATTTTTTCATACGGGACGAACTAAATTTCGTACAGGTCGAAAATATTTTTGTCTGTACGAACAGTCCTATTTCATTAAATTGATCGGCTATAAACTCAACAGTCACACTCACACATCCCTTTCAGAACCCTTTTTTCTTTTAGATCTTATCCATGGCAAGTTCAAACAAACGACAATAAGTTCTAGCCAAGGGTCCATACAGAAATTCTAGCGATAACTTTCTATCCAAGGCCAACGAAGAATCATTTCCTAGATTTGCCTCCGCTAAGATCACCCCTTCTAGAGTTCTTATTCAAGAACAACTGACCTTTCAGGTAATAAACTTGTTTGCTTCAAC
>NW_021427665.1:0-288 GCF_001605985.2 Dendrobium catenatum
TATTATTGCAATTGTGATATTTTCTTATTTTGTATTTGACTTATCAATAAATAATGATGCACTTAGAAAAATTTAAAAATTTTGATTATTAATTTTGGAAAGATCAAAATTATTCTTGAAAGTTATACAAATGTACAAAAATAAAAAAGAATACGCAATGGTTCGCAATTGAAAAAGAGGTACAAAATAAGCCCACAAGTTAAAAGATGCACAAAAATGTGCCAAAAATATTGAAAAAGATGCGCAAAGCACCACATGTGGTAGTCATTTCTTTCCACAATCTTTTAA
>NW_021427666.1:0-397 GCF_001605985.2 Dendrobium catenatum
CTCATCAAATACTACATGGGTAATCTCTTCCACCATTAAGGTTCTTTTGTTAAACACCCTAAAATACTTTCCAACACTAGAATATCCCAAGACCACTCATTCATCAGATTTAGGATCAAATTTTCCAAGTGAGACTTCCCATTATTGTGAATGAGAACCTTACAACTAAAGATATGAAGGTGAGAAAGATTGGGTGTCCTACCCTTAAGGATCTCGTAGGGTGTCTTTTCTAACTTAGCTCTAACGTTCACCCTATTCAACACATAACAAGCTGTGTTAACCGCTTCAGCCCAAAAGTATTTTGGAAGTGAATACTCAGCAAGCATGGCTCTAGCGGCTTCCACCAAGGTTCAATTTTTTCTTTCAGCTACCCCATTCTACTGAGGGGTCCTAGGAG
>NW_021427667.1:0-220 GCF_001605985.2 Dendrobium catenatum
TCTTTGAACAAGCCTAACTCTTTCCACCACCTGAAAATCACAAGAATTAAAAATTTCCAAGGGAATATATATGTGTATAATTAAAAAATGTAATTTAAGTGCTAGTTAATGTATAAGTAAAAAAAGAAAAAAAGAAAAAAAGAAAAAAAAGAAAGAAAGATAAACTTACTCAGATATGATTTGAAGCTCCTCTTGATAAGTAGCTTGCAATATATTGAAA
>NW_021427668.1:0-354 GCF_001605985.2 Dendrobium catenatum
TGTGTGTGTGTGTGTGTGTGTGTATGTGTGTGTGTGTGTGTGATAGATTCAATGGTATTCATTGAGTATTTAGGGAGTTAGTGCACCAATGATGTTTTCTAATTCCCTTTGATTTCTCTATAAATTTTCAAAGGATTAAATTCAATGGGGTTTGGTGATACTATATAATTCCCTTTGCCTATTATAGAATTATTGAATCAATTTGATCCATGATTGTTCAATAATTGAATTTCTAAATATTTAAGTTATTACTTGACTTAAATATTTAAGAATTTGTTGCCTTTAATTCTCTTAGATTTACTTCACATGTTTGGTGTGGTTTGATTGTATATGTATGCAAGGGTTAGGGACATT
>NW_021427669.1:0-333 GCF_001605985.2 Dendrobium catenatum
TCACCTTCTTTGTGGTGTTATATCTAAGTGTTACCTTGCCTCCACTCCTAGCTTCCAACGTTATGAATTGAATAGTATCTCCAATCATATGCTATGAACATCTGCTGTCCAGGTACTATATGCTCCCACGAGGTCTTGTGTGAGAGCGACCCTGTAAAAATATCAAATGTTGGACCTGGGAATCCAAACAAGTTTGGGTGCACCTTTTAGCAATTTATAATCAGATGCATGTATGATATGTCTAAGTTTATGCATCTTAGGTCTCCACACCAAATGAGATTCATCTTCAAAGTACAGGTGTGTGCTATATATCCAACTAATCCAAAAATATTA
>NW_021427670.1:0-927 GCF_001605985.2 Dendrobium catenatum
CTTCTACGATCCAGCTATTTTTCCTCGCGTAGTTTGGAGATTGTGCCATGCATCACATGCGCACTCCGCCTCATTCCATGCACTCTTCCATTCAACGCTCATCCCATTGGCACGAGGCTCGCACAGATCCAATGCCTCGAGCATTGTCTTCCTGAAATTTGACCAGGATTAGGTGGGATTAAAATATTTAATATAAATTTTTAGGTGGGATTAGGATGGCTAAAATTTAATAAATAAAATAAAAATTAATTTAAAATGTTTATAGATAATTATACATGCTAGTGACTTTGCAAGCCAAGCCACATATGGATAAAGATTATGGATCTTAGAACACTTTCTGGATCTCGAGGATTGCTAGCTTCGTCACCCACTAGCTGGTGGTGGATGTTCTCAGTACGAGGAAAACTATTTTTACTTTTTCTAGGGTATGGGTCATGATTTTGAGTACTTTCTCACTTCCTGATGAAATTCTGATCTCTCTTAATGGAGATGATGTATCCCTTAAGATTTATTATGATTCGAAGCCTTCCCCTTGCTTCAGTTGCAGCTCTATTGTTCATCTTTCCAACCTATACAATATAAATCCTCAGTCGAAAGTTCCTCAAACCTAGCAACCCCATGATAGAAGCACCTCTAGAGCTCGACCATCCCGCCCACCCAACTCGAGGCCCCCAGCTATCCTTTCTAACAATTTTCAACCTTTTTTAAATTAAAACTCCTCACTCCCTTACGTTCCTACTACCCATCCACCTCCCCCTTATAAAGCACCTATCCCTTGCTCCATTGTTACCCACCCCCTCTTACTCTTTTGCCTTCTCTTATCCATGTCTAGCTTATGTTAAGATAGTTGCTATTTGCATGCTTTACATTTTGCAACTTATGAAGTTTTAATGATTCCAAACATTATTGTTCAAATGTGTAGTTATC
>NW_021427671.1:0-1193 GCF_001605985.2 Dendrobium catenatum
CAATCTCAGACCCTAAAACCCCTCTGCCAAATTTCAGATAAAGATAGTTCATATTTATTTTTTTAAAATTAAAATAGGGTTTTTTGTATTATTGAAATTAATAATTAAATACTTCTTGAAATAATTTTTAATTATTTTTGAAATAAATTACTTGAAAATACAAATAAAACAAACCCAAGAACTCCAAAAATTGATCAGAATTAAAATTCTGGTGAATTTTTGAAGTTCAGAGGATTTTCTGAATTTATTTAGATGTTTTAAATACCCAGTCAAACGGCGGCGCTGACTGGGACACGCGGCGGGAGAGTATGCAGCCACGCGGATGGCGGCGATCACGCGGGACCCGCCACTTATCCAGTGCGGCATTGATCTGCGTCGTCGGATAGATCATAGAAGAGATCGAACGGTCGGGATCCAACCCGCGGTATTGAACTCGATCCAGAATAATCAGACGGTGGATCTGATCCCCGCGGTTTGGATCAACGGCCAAGATTTAGCCCGACGAGGATCTGGCTAAGCCGCGATTAAAACGAGTTTTAAGTCAGGTTCAATCGCAGCCGTTGATCTAATCAGAGAAGATCCAACGGCTAATGACCTGTCTTCCTCCTCCAGCCAACACCGCGAACCCTAAACTCATTTTTCATTTCGTTCTCGCAAAATACCCAACCAAATGCTTTGAAATTTTAGGCAGAGATGTAATACGCTCTAGGGAAGAGTGGGGGATAATTTTTAAGCCATTTGATGCGATATAAAATGTGTTATTTAAAAAACCTAGAAAACAAACTAGGTTTTAGGATTTCTCACCGAAGGATGGATCAAATGAGTTAATTTTTTTCACGGCTGAATTTGTAGATTGTCCACGTGTTGATCTCCTTCAGGCTTCAAGCTTGGAGGATCACTAGAAACGGAGTTGGAGGAGTTTGAACGGAAGTGGCTCTCGGTCAAGCTCCGATCTCGCTGCTGGTAGCTTCAAAACACCGAGGATCGATAGGAGAATCAAAGTTGAGCTCAATGGAGTCAAAACAAAATCATCAAAGCTCTGGGGAGCTCTGGAATGCAAGATAGCTCGGAATCAATAGGATCCGTCCCTCTTGCCTATTCACGGGTTTGGAGTCTAAAGGGACGGTGGGGATCGATCAGGGAGGGTGCTAGGATTATGGACACCTGTCCCAGATGGTTAGGGGACAGGAGGA
>NW_021427672.1:0-238 GCF_001605985.2 Dendrobium catenatum
GTGTTGAATGCAGATCTCAACCGAAGGGGTTCCCAAACATTTTCAGATATCTCCCAAATATCTAAAGTTTAATTCAAAAATCCAAAGCTCCACCCAAATACCCACAAAAAATCTAAAAATCCATAAATTCCAAAATCCCAAAAATATTTCAAAATGAAATAAATCCATTAATCACTTAAAGCAAAATTCATCAATCCTCCACAACAGTTTGTCGAGGTGAACAAATTAAAATCAACTT
>NW_021427673.1:0-248 GCF_001605985.2 Dendrobium catenatum
ACAAATTACATCTCTTATGCGATGTTATTTGGAGCATCCCAAGCTTCAAATATCTCATTGCGTGTCTCCTAGTCTATCGTAGGAGCTATCACCCACTTTCATCATGTGTTGCATTATGAATTCCCAAAAGCAAAAGTCCTTAATGCATCACGTTATAAGTTTTAGAAACTTGGAGCCAAGATCCAAGTTTTCTTGCATCTCTTGTTGGAACCCCAAAACCAACAAGTATCCTCTCATGTGAGGTGAAT
>NW_021427674.1:0-337 GCF_001605985.2 Dendrobium catenatum
ACTCAAAGCTCGTCATTCTCTCTCCTGCCTCTCGGTGAGACTTGGGCGATTTAGGGTTCCGCCGTTCCCCCCTTTTTCGAGTCCTGTTCTCCCAGTTTTGCTTGCCGATCTCCTTCGGCTTCCTTTGGGGTTTGCTCGTTTTGGCTTTTCCTGAGTTCTCGTGGCCCTCTGGGGCGTGGATCGCATGGCGGTCGCTCCTCTGCCTAACCCGTGGGGGAAACCTACCGATCCGGCGCTTGTAAAGAAGAAAGATTTTTTCAAACTTGATTTCGATGATTCTAAAGATATTCCTGCATCTAAATCTTTCAAAGAAGTTCTGGAAGGGGTTCCATCAGGT
>NW_021427675.1:0-1197 GCF_001605985.2 Dendrobium catenatum
AGTTTTAAATCAATTTTATCATTTTTTTATACAGAAAATATCCTCCAACAATAAAGCTCATAAAGACAATCCAAACTGTAAAATAAAACTACAAAAAAACTACCTCTATTTTATGCCAACAATACTGGCTACAAATAACATATTTCGTCATTTAAATTTGAATACTTCTTTACCAGGGTAACAAACAAACGTAACACTTGAACACTAAGCTGCAACCACTTGGGCATCCCCTTCCATTGCGACATCTTCCCTATGCCTATCAAGCTTAACACTAATATCTTCTTTGTAATCTCCATGAACCTCTATGAGTTTTCCGAGACCAAACTTTGGAGCCTTGAGGATCTTCACCTTGCAGATAAATACATTCTGCAAGGGGTAGATGCTTGTTGTTTCCTTCTCAATCTCCTTACCTATGACCTCCAGAATGAATTTCTGCACCAATTCCTTCATATCACATGATGAAGCTTGATTGGACATGATCTCCCTCATTTTACGACGAATCTATCTTATCTGACTACTCTGAGCATAGCAAGTACGCTTTACTTGATTTGGCCTTCTCTTGGTGAAGCCGATGCGGAAATCACAATGTGTAACTATAAGTAGTCTTCACGTCAACATGAGCTTCAATTAATTTCTGTCATTTGCGAACCAGAGACCTGAGCTTGTCAGTGGTGAAATCCATGCCCCAAAACTTTTGTGAGAACATTTTTGCATAGGACATCCTCTGCACGAAGCCTAATTTTTCTGTATGCTTGATCCTCATCATTTTGAAGATCGGCGAGGGAGACCTCAAACACTCTATGCTTAAGACCTTCAGAAGCAATCTTGGTTCCATGCGTCCTCGACACGAGAGTCTTCTCGATATTCCTCACCGAAAAGATCGATGGAGCCTTGATGTCATACCAATCCTTCTTCGAGAAGGGATCCACTGTCTTCTTCTTGCCTCCCTTCTTCCCCTTGGAGATCCTCTTGTTCTTCCCGACCACCATATCTACTTTCTTTTACCTCATGCAGCAATTATGGTTTCAAGGGAAGTTCGGAAGAGTAGCAGAGGAATCAATTTTATCATTGTTTTGTTGGTTGTATGCATTTTTTTTCTTACATGCAGGGCTATGATAATTGATTTAGTGTTGAATTTTAAAATAAATTAATATAATTTCTCCACTATGATTTTAATGTAAATATCTGATTTTTCAT
>NW_021427676.1:0-290 GCF_001605985.2 Dendrobium catenatum
CTCCAACTATCCTTTCTCTGTTGATTTCTAACATTCCGTTCAGGTACTTTTCATGGTATCAAAGCAGTTGAAAGCCTCACGTCTAATCTTTTCGCTGCGGTATCTGGTGTGGCACAATGGAATCCGGCAGTTCATCATCTTCGGCGTTGAGTACCACCGAATCTGCGCAGGTTCTCGGCACAGTTCTCATACCGCCCCAACTGAAAATTTTGATGTCTATGATCAAGAACGTCATTACCATTCAGCTCACTCCGGAAAACCACCTAACCTGGAAGTCGCAGATTCTGAAG
>NW_021427677.1:0-1144 GCF_001605985.2 Dendrobium catenatum
ATATTTCAGGTACATCATGCACCGTTCTTTGAATATTTAAGGCTCAAGATTGCGTAGAATTGATCGTATTAAATGAGTCCGAAATTTTTTTTTATTGAGTCAAGTCTTATAATGATGTATGTTAGTTTGTTGATCATGCACTCACACAGAGGGAACAAAAAATGATTATGAATATTTTAACTTTTATGTTCATCGTACTATACAAATTTATTTCGTACTGTAAGATCTAGTGTAACAAAAATAAATTAAAATATTTATTTTTATTGAAAAAATTAATTTTGAATATAACTAATCGTACTGTACGATCACCTCATCGTACTATACGATCTGTTATAATTAGAAAGCCCGCCGTTCATTAAATTAGGCAAAAATTTGAATTTGAACAGTTGTATAATTGTACTGTACGATAATAATCATACGGTACGATGTTTAAAATATTGCATAAGTTAATCCTGAGATTATGCAATCAAAACGGCCGAAATTTGTCATTTGTATCGTACTGTACGAACTGGATCGTTCTGTACTAACTGGATCGTACAGTACTAACAGGTCAATTTCTACACATCGTACTGTACGATCTTGAGATCGTATGGTACGATATTTGACGGCTGAATTGAGTATTTTTAGGGTTTTTTTAGCCCTCTATTTAAGCGCTCTCATAAGACTTTGTAAGAGTCTTTTGCAGCCATTGTGTCTTCATTCTTTTAGAGAAAACTTGAAGAGAGGACAGGGAGAGAGGAAATGGTGAAGTTTAAGAGCGGGAAAAGATCATTGGAAGGGGTTTCAAGGGAGTGTGAAGGAGATCACAAGGTTGCTCCGGCGAGCTTGCACCTCAGTACCATCGGATTCAAGGTTCGTCTTGAAGGAAGCTTTGGGAAGAAAAAGATCTCATTGGTGTCAAAGGACCCGGCTCCTCCGCCGCACCGGGGAAGGTGGAAGAGATTGTGTAAGGGCTTCTCCGCCAAGCTGGTGGAGCTAAAGGAGAATCACTAAAGGTTTAGTGTAATAGTCGGAGGGTGCCTCCGGGGAGTGGACGTAGGTCATGGTTTGACCGAACCACTATAAATTAGTGTGTTCTTTCATTTATTTTTTTTCACTTTATTTTCACATTTATTTTTATTGTGAATGAAATTCGCTTTCGCAT
>NW_021427678.1:0-257 GCF_001605985.2 Dendrobium catenatum
AAATAGGTGAGAGATCAAGGGTAAATGGGGAGTGGTTCGATGGACGACCGATATTGAATCTCTTGAGCATTGATCGTTTGATGGACATTTAACGTCTTAATGATTTTGGAATTCGGTGATCTTGGGCTCGTTGGATTCGTCTCGTCGAGCCACACGATTCTACTATAAGCTTGTCATGTTTGGAAATCGTTCGCTAACCCAAATTGTGGTTTGAACCTTCCAACAACGCTTCGGGTCCTTGATTTGGACTCATTTGG
>NW_021427679.1:0-288 GCF_001605985.2 Dendrobium catenatum
ACATGAGCTTGGACATTTGAGCTCTACAAGAACAACAGAAGACTTGATTGAACTCAGAAGGGAAGAGGCTCACTTCGAATCTGAAACTATGCTTGAACAAAACTTTGCACACAAAGAAACTTTGACATCAAAGTTAATATACAAGTTGGCTATATGGGACTATGCTTAGAATTTGAATCAAGTGGAAAAGGCATGAACACTTGAATCCCAAATTTGAATGAATCATAAAATGATTGATCAAACATAAAAACACAAGTGCTAAATTCCAAATTATTTGATCATGAACTA
>NW_021427680.1:0-300 GCF_001605985.2 Dendrobium catenatum
TATATAGTATCTAAAAAAATATGATTTATATATTTATCATCTAAATTTTACTATTAACCAACATAACACTCAAAACAGCTAAATAAAATAAAAATGACGCTATTAGAATCTATGTAACCCCATCACCACGCCATGTATCTCAATGACCTTCAATGTTATGGGTCCTTCCAACCACTACTAGATCTGTGCCCTCATAGCACATATATCGTATCATCGTCTTGTGTCCGGTATGAGAACTCGAAAGCAAAGGCATCAACGAATCCAAGAGGAATTATTCTGTGTGGACGCCGAACGCCGCCC
>NW_021427681.1:0-302 GCF_001605985.2 Dendrobium catenatum
CACTTGTTTGCTCTCTTGTGAGAGTCAAAGAGGCATGGCAACGCGTGTAGGGGTGTTGGATTGATATCCAACACCTCTCAAATGCATGTACTAGCATTCATATTGTGTTCAAACCGTCGCCTATAACAAACCTAGGCTTCGTCGTCATAGCACCCAAATTTGGAAGCTATGCATTTGGCAAAATCAATTGCATGTTGCTTAGAATTTAGATTATGCCAAAATTGATCTAAATAAATAGTGTAGGCCTCTTTCTCTAAGGATTGCACACTTCTAAATTATTGGGAGATTGTTAAGCATGTTCA
>NW_021427682.1:0-439 GCF_001605985.2 Dendrobium catenatum
ATTGCATCTGCTTTTATTTCATCCCATACCATAGGGAACACTGTGTGCACAAGCATATTTGTTTGTCAGGTCAGTTGCGCTTTAACTACAATAATATCATACTTGATCATGAATCTGTAAGTGGTAATACCTGGCGATCAAAATCAGCTGAATGAATTGAGTAGACTTCATTTGTTATTGTTGGATCTTTGCAAATTAGGCCATCAAACCATTTATCTGCCAATTCCATATAGTTTTCACCTTCCTGCTATAAGTTCAATTAGTATAATAGAATTCATAATAAATATCAATTTAATACTAGATACCTCTAACTCATATTCAAGATCTTCTTCATCATCTTCATTATCATCAATAGGCAATGTTGCCTGACCTGTAAGTTCCTGCAACGTACTAGTATCGCCATCTCTTGATGCCTGAATCAAAGCATCCATCAATTCAG
>NW_021427683.1:0-281 GCF_001605985.2 Dendrobium catenatum
CCACTCATTTTTGATATGAAAATGACCTATAGGTGTTATGTATGTAATATTAAAGTTTTAAGTGTTAAATGTGTAAATAGAGTAGTATAAAGTGGTGTGTATGTAAATCTTCCTATATTTTTTTATTAGATTTAAATAAAAAATTGATTTTTAATAAGAAATAATGTAAAAAAAATTATATAAATGTTGTTATTGTCGTTTTTTTTTTGAAAAAAATAAGAGAGAAATGATTGTGATACCTCAATTTGTACCAAGTTCAAGAGCGCGCTGCTGGTCCCTCT
>NW_021427684.1:0-300 GCF_001605985.2 Dendrobium catenatum
AAAGGGTAAACAATGTTTACATGCTAGATTTGAATTCTATTCAATCTACTATTTCTTTTTGTTTAAAAACTATTTCTGATGAATCATGGCTTTAGCATAGGAGACTTTGTCATTCTAGTATGATAAATCTTAGGAGAATTACTCAAAAGAATTTGGTGAGAGGTATACCAAAACTAGACTTTATTAAGTACCACCTTTGTGATGCATGTCAATTAGGTAAACAAGTGAAGTCCTCATTTAAGTCCAATAAGGATCTTAGGACTAGTAAACCTTAGGAAATTCTTCACATGGATCTTTTTG